>NC_071502.1:93280947-93580947 GCF_028408465.1 Anastrepha ludens | reverse complement strand
TTACAATAGGGGGTTCCTTAGGCAATTTAATAATTTTCATTTGCTTTTTTTTATTCTCATCCTCATTCAATTTTTTTAAATTTTCCAATTGTTCTGCTTGGGCGCTGGTATGAAAATTTATAAATAAAAAAGCAGTAAAATACATTAATTATAAAAATAAAAACTGAACCTTTGGCAAATTTTTGTTAAAATTCAAGAATTTTTGTAGTCAATTATATTTGTATAAAAAAAGCTTGCTCCTGTTAATTTTTATTTAAGGACTTACATCACTTTGGTTTCATATTCCACACGCCTTTCTATCAATTTGTTGCGCACTTGATTTTGTAAATCACCTTGCAAAAAATGCTCATGGATCAAGCAATCGTATAGATCTTGATATTATCATTAAAGATTAGAAAATAAGTTAAATACATAACAAATAAAAAAATAGTCTCAAAAAAGCAACTCCGTAGAGTGAAGTGGCAAAAAACTACATACAATATTTTTAACTACAACAATTCATTCGAAATCGCTTACCCGGCATACCAGCCGTCAAATCTTCAACATAATGTTTAATTTCTTGCTTATAACTTTTTGCATTCTCACTAAACGGGTCGAAATAGAAATGTATGCCTCTTATGGTAAGGTTTTCTTGTAGAATAGCTATTGGCAATTGAATTGTAACCTTCATTTTATGCAAAGATGCCTCGATGCAGGGTACACTAAACGAATTAAAGAAAAATTACTGTAATCTCACCAATTTAAGCAAAGTTTCTATATAGTAATATGTACATAAATGATAATTAGTAGAAAATACAAAAGAATTGTAAACCATAATTTGAACCTACGATGAAGATACTAAGCGACGCCTTCAAAAAACACAATCTGCCGCATGAAATATGAACACCCTTGCGAGGCAGAATGGTCCAGCAACCGAGCCTCCAAAATATATTTTATGAATTAATTTGAAAAGTATAATTATAACAATAATAATAATAATAATTTGACCTTAGATCTATTCACACATACATGCGCACAAACAATCATATAGCATATGGCGCAAAATTAATCATCCAATTGTGTGTTTGAATAACTTTTTCACCAAATAAGAAGCATTACTTTGAGTAATGGAAATCTTTATTTCAACCTTTACGCGCTCCATTCCTTGAATGTTTGTATAAGGGGTTATATACAGTTGGAACGCCGAAAAAAAGCGGCTTTTCCAGAACTTTTTCTGAGTAAACTTTTAAATTTATTGCTCTAAAAACTTGTGCACATATTATGTTATCTTTTAACTGTATTTTGAGACTTAGTATTAGTAAAAATATTTATTTGGAAAGGAGCTACAAGAGCTGCTCTCCGGGAGTTCCTTTAAAAAAACACGTTTTGCGGCGACGACTATATCTCTGAACTGGATCCTCTGAAATTAAAAAACCAAACAGATTTCGTTAAAGTAATGTTAAATCTAGTAATTAATCGAAGGAATAAGCAAAAAAAATTTTATGACAAAATGGCGGTTTCTCAAAAAAAAAAATCGATTCTTACCAAAATTTCGGCCTTAAATTGTTTATAAAAAAAAATTATGGGTGAGAAAAAATATTCATTCAATTACTAAAAAATATATTTAAGAAGCTCGTGTTAAATTTGAGACTAATCGGTTTAGCCGTTTCGCGTAATGGTGGTCACCGACTTTAAAAACACCATTTCGAGAAAAACGCGTTTAAAGTTTGAAAAGCACTTTACATAGGAGTTGTCTATTCCAGGACCATGTAATACACCCTTCGCCGCTTGGGCAGCTTCTAATAACTCGAGCTGATGTTGTCTGCGGGCCATTCTGCCATCTCAGGTGCTCTCACGCGCTCTGAGATCGGAAAACCTTTCTTTCTTATAAATTCTCACTGCTGAGATCTATATAAATCGGAAGTATACATTAGCAGGGAAAATTTATAATATTCAGGTGCATAAAGGGACAGCGTTCCAGGTAAGCGCTGCTGCTCTGAGCACTTTGAAACGCCTTTTCAAATTTGCGTGTAACTTCGTAAATATTCACCGGGACGATATTAAATTTTCTGTGTGTATTCTTAAATATACATATGTAAGAGTAGGAAAAATAAATAAAAAAATCGATTTTTTCAAAATTCTAACTGTATATAACCCCATAATGCATCTATCTATATATAATAATTCACATGTGTCCAATACGTTTGACGTACGACGCCATTTGCAAAAATTATAAATCTACCCATAGGGCGATTAATATTGCGCCACCTTGTACATACTCACTCTAGAAATCGAAAAAGTATGGGCACATTTTTTAACGTCCACATGTGTATTTCAAAATTTTCACACTCATAAGCATATTCAGCCGTGGTGGCATTTACCGACCTTTATATCGAGATGAATGTAAAATGTACAAACACATGCATATGATTATTATCTACAAATAAGGCCTTACTCCATATAGGAATCTTCAGATGATAATATGCGATAAGCATAACGATCGAAGAATTTGTCTATTTCGCGATAAGCCGCTTTCTTTTGCTATAAAATTGATAATTTTTATACTTTTTTATACAATAATTTACATTTTTGTTTTTCTTTGTACCTCCAATATATCTTCTAAAACACTCGGTTCGGCTCTTAGTGTTTTTTGCTCGTCATCCGCATAATATTCTATACTCTTTACCACCTAGATTAAAGAAATAAATTGGCAGAAATTACTTTAACTCGTTCCACACATCCAAGATGAAGCAGGCATTACCTTTAGCATCAGATCTACATTTTCTTTGTACTCATCGCCGTAATTGGGACGTAGTTCTTTAACTAGTACTCTGCGCGTCTTATCTTTGCTGAATATATCCTGAGTCAAGATACTACGCTCATCCACCGATAACAGCCAATCGATAGTTTTTTCAATATCCAAGCTTTCAAAATGTTTCAATTTTTCAAAAAACAAACGCACATCGGGTGGTATGTAAGGTTTTGGCAGTCCATCGCAACGCAAATAGATATTCCACTATGAGGAAAGAAATTATGCAGGCTTTGCTTTTACGTTAATCCGAAAATATTTGGTATACTAACTCTCTCTAATTTATCTTCCTGGTCTTTTAATTCATCCACGCTTATAAATGCATCTATTGAAAATATTTGTCAAAAATAAATAACAACAAAGTTATATAACTTTTGCATATTTTCGTAATTTGTGGTTGTTGTTACTGGATATTGTGTTGAGAAAAAACTGTGTTAATGGTTTGAGGAGTACTTAATGATTTCAAAACCCTGTACCTAAACTCAACATGTGATAAAATACCACATCCGACTTTGAAGTATGGGTCCCTGTTTTTTATTTTTTATTGGAACATGAAATTTGCGGCGAAAAACTTTCAGCAGTACGTTACTAAGGTCCTTAGCCGCGACACTGATACAGTGTGAAAGGATATCTACATTTTCACTGATAGCCAAGCGGCGATAAAATCCCTCATAAAACAGTCGACAACCTCTAAGGTAGCCATGAAATGCCGCACATCTCTTAACGAGATGGCTGAGACATTTCACCTAAAGGTAACATGGGTTCCTGGCCATCGCGACATTGAGGGTAACTGTAGAGCCGATAAGCTAGCGAGACTCGGCACTAAATTGTCTGATGAGTACATAAGTAGATAATGACATAGGGATACCCTTACAAACATGTAAGCTACTCATCCTTGAAGAAATTTTAAAGAAAGCAAACGAAAAATGGCGTAATGAAGCCACCTGCAAAATCGCCCGTCAACTGTGGCCGACTCTAAATGCTAAACGCACAGAATCTCTGCTAAGCCAAAATAAACACAGTCTTAGCACATTGATCTCAGTCATAACGGGGCACTGCCTAATAGGTAGACACACCCAAAGGATGGGTGTGCAAACACATGACTTCTGTAGAATTTGTCTAGATGAGGACGAGGAAGAGACAATCTCGCACCTACTGTGCCACTGCCCTGCTCTACCCAGACGCAGGTTTACTATTCTGGGTAGACAATTTTTAAATGAGCTAGAAGATCTCAGTTCTACAGAAATCAAAGATATTTTAAAATTTTTGAAAAGCACACACTGGTTTTAGGAGAGATAGGGACAAGCTTCCCACGCGGCATCACAATGGGCTATGAGCCTGAGTGTCTCCCACAGGACAACCACTTCAACCTACCCTAACCTAACCCACTAGGGTCCTTCGCCGGTTATTGATCATTATTATAGTTATAGCGCATGATGTTTCCATCGTAATGAGATGGCGCCTATCGTGGGACCGTTACTTTGCTCTCAGCGAATTTGACAATGAGTGACATCGTATTAGCACCAGTATGACCAGATTACCATTTTCGTAACTTGATTTAGCATTTTTATTATTTACTTATTTTGTCTCGGAATTCTTTCTTCATGACTTTTTCTAGCCTGTTCTAATTAAAATGTAATGTTTATAATTTTTTAGAATATACATTTTTTTAAATTAGTTCAATAATTCACTCAGTTTTATTTAGCTTTACTTTTTTCTAACATCTGGTCACATTGCCCGCGATTGCGGTTATTGTTGGTGTTCTTCTCCTTTCATCAGTCAAATCTCTCTCTCGCTACTGCAAGTTGCCTGGCTTTGGATATAAAAACGTTAGTGCGTGCCCATTTAAAGAAAATAAAACTCCAAATTTTTATTGAATTATTTAAAGAACTTTGTATGCGTGACAAATTGTCTTTAAAATGTGAGTTTTTTTTTAAATAAATGTGTTATCGTTATGTACAATTTAACTTATGAGTTTTTTGTTAAGGGAAACTTTTTTGTTAAGCGAACAACTTTTCTGCTATATTTCAGGTTATGTAACAAACGAAGAGGTACTCTTTTTTTGTAAAAATTTCGTTTTGATTTCTTCAGTATTTTCTGGTATTTTTTTGCTTATTCTTACTATGAATACACCTCTTGATGCCCTATGTCACACTAAGGATTGAGGACCGAAAGAAACGATTGCACCTCTATGGTTTTAATCCGCATTCAGTAAATTCAAACGCCTTTTAAAATGTGTAAAAAGATGGTCAATGTTAAAAAGAGTTGAGAGCAGAAGATTTAATATTCTAACATAACCTTAAAAGATGCAAAAAAATAAATTTGCACTTTCAAAATATCAATTTTTATAAGAGCCAAAAAAATTTTCATTAGCACTAAAATCTTCTCAGAGTGACCTTTTTTAACCTTTTTTTGTTGAATAATGCAGTTTTTTTAACTTTCAGTTTCGGTAGCTTTAAATTGAAGAAAAGAAACAAACACCAAACTTAAAATTTATCGCATTTTGATATGTAAAAAATCAATAAATTTATTGCGAAGAGCAAATGGTTGGTAACACTGCACAACTCAGCCAATGCGACGTCACGCACTCTCTGATGGGCGCAATCTTGTTTCTATCATTCTGGGTTATGGCGTACCGTTGAACAACTTTGCTACCATTGGAATATTCTTCACTTACCATCAATAAAGCTAAGGCACGTTCGCAAATCTACTAAACGCATCGCATATTTAGCATCACGCGCTTGTTGTTCTTCCAAAGTCAATATTTTGTATTCTTTTTCTATTTTTTGTGATTTACTCCCTTTTCCTCCTTTACCTCGTTTTCCTTTTGCCATTTTTCGCACCTTCGTTTATTTTGACTTTTAGTTACAGTTACTTAAAAAATCACGCACTTAAATTTACTTCACTTCAAGTCTTTTGCGTAATATTTTGTCATTAGTTATAAAAAAGTACATCCAATATCGAAATTATATTTAATTATTTGAAGTAATGTTACAAATTCAAATTTTGACAATTATTTGTTTCAAAAGGAAATGATGTTTTCATTAGTAATTTTCTAGCCCAGCAATCACTTGCAATGGCACGCGCAGTATAACAATTTGCCGTGTTGTATTTAAAATAATATATTGTTACGAATTTCATTACGTTTAAATCCAAATAAATCTCTCACAATAATTCCTTTGGCTTCGATCACTTTATTGTCAAATAAAAGTCACAAACTAATGGCAACATTATTTGCTTTACTTTATTTTCAACATTTTACTTTAAATTATACACTTTCAGCTTAAGACGGAATCACTCTATTATAATACATTCACATATAAGTAGATGATCTACTTGTTTGTGCTTAACTCCCGATCAGTAATTAAAAAGCGAGATTACCCATACAAAATTTGTCTCCCGAAATCTGAGACTATAAAATAACCCTAGATTATTACCACACTTTTTTACATACAACCCTGTGTTTTCTGTGTAATCTTCTTCTTCTTAATTGGCGCTATAACCGCTTACGCGATTTTGGCCGAGTTTAACAAAGCGCGCCAGTCGTTTCTTTCTCGTGCTAACCGGCGCCAGTTGGACACACCAAGTGAAGCCAAGTCCTTCTCCACCTGATCTTTCCAACGCAGAGGAGGCCGCCCTCTTCCTCTGCTACCACCAGCTGGTACCGCATCGAATACTTTCAAAGCCGGAGCGTTTGTATCCATTCGGACGACATGACCCAGCCAACGTAGCCGCTGGATCTTTATTCGCTGCGCTATGTCTATGTCGTCGTAAAGCTCATACAGCTCATCGTTCCATCGTCTGCGATATTCGCTGTTGCCAACGTGCAAAGGTCCAAAAATCTTACGCAGAATCTTTCTCTCGAACACTCCAAGCGTCGCTTCATCGGATGTTGTCATCGTCCAAGCTTCTGCGCCATACGTTAGGACGGGCATGATGAGAGTCTTGTAGAGTGTTAGTTTTGTTCGTCGAGAGAGGACTTTACTACTCAATTGCCTACTTAGTCCAAAGTAGCACTTGTTGGCAAGAGAGATTCTACGTTGGATTTCAAGGCTGACATTGTTATCGGTGTTAATGCTGGTTCCTAAATAGACGAAGTCTTTTACAACCTCAAAATTATAACTGTCAACAGTGACGTGGGTGCCGATACGCAAGTGCGCCGACTGTTTGTCTGAAGACAGGAGGTACTTCGTTCTGTCCTCGTTCACCACCAGACCCATTCGCTTTGCCTCTTTATCCAGTTTGGAGAAGGCAGAACTAACAGCGCGGTTGTTAAGGCCGATGATGTCAATATCATCGGCATACGCCAGCAATTGTACGCTCTTATAAAAAATTGTGCCTGAGCGATTAAGTTCTGCGGCTCGCACGATGCTCTCCAACATCAGGTTAAAGAAGTCACACGACAGGGAGTCACCCTGTCTGAAACCTCGTTTGGTATCAAACGGCTCGGAGAGGTCCTTTCCAATTCTGACGGCACTGTTGGTGTTGAGCAACGTCATCTTACATAGCCGTATTAGTTTTGGGGGGATACCAAATTCAGACATCGCGGCATACAGGTAACTCCTTTCCGTACGGTCGAATGCAGCTTTGAAGTCGACGAAAAGATGGTGTGTGTCGATTCTCCTTTCATGGGTCTTTTCCAAGATTTGGCGTATTGAGAATATTTGGTCGATGGTAGACTTTCCAGGTCTGAAGCCACACTGATAAGGTCCAATCAGTTGGTTGACGGTGGGCTTCAGCGTTTCACACAATACGCTCGCTAGAACCTTATAGGCGATATTTAGAAGACTAATCCCGCGGTAATTGGCACAAATTGCAGGATCGCCCTTCTTATGGATTGGGCAGAGCACACTTAAATTCCAATCAGCAGGCATGCTTTCATCCGACCATATTTTGCATAGGAGCTGATGCATGCACCTTACCAGCTCCTCGCCGCCATGTTTGAATAGCTCAGCCGGCAGTCCGTCGGCGCCCGCAGCTTTGTTGTTCTTTAGCCGCGTTATCGCTATTCTCACCTCGTCATGATCGGGTAGCGGAACGACAATTCCGTCGTCAACGATTGGGGTATCGGGATCTTCACTTTCTCGGTGACATGCGCAGCTGTCACTGTTTAATAGGTTCGAGAAGTGTTCCCTCCATAATTTAAGATTGCTCTGTACGTCGGTCACCAGTTCGCCGTCTTTGTTCTTACAGGAAAACGCCCCGGTCTTAAAACCTTCTGTAAGCCGCCGAACTTTCTGGTAGAATTTTCGGGCGTTGTTCCTGTTGGCCAGCGTCTCAAGCTCTTCGCACTCACGTATTTCGGCCTCTCGTTTCTTCTGTCGGATAATACGTCTCTCTTCCTTTTTCAGCTCTCTGTAGCGATCCCACATGGCTCGCGTTGCGCCCGATCGCAGCGTGGCTCTATAGGCGGCATCCTTTCTTTCTGCGGCAGCATGACATTCCTCGTCGTACCAATTGTTTTTTCGGGCTCGCCGGAATCCGATTTCTTCTTCGGCGGCGGTACGTAGAGAACGAGAAATGTTGCTCCATTGTTCGTGGATGCCGGTTTGTTGGGCAGTACTCTCTGAGAGCAGGAGTGAGAGTCGAGTGGCGAATCTTCTGGCTGTCTGTTGTGATTGCAGCTTTTCGAGGTCGAACATTCTTTGCGTAGGTAGATGCACGTTTTTTGCTGCACAGAGGCGCGTGCGCAGTTTGGCTGCAACAAGGTAGTGATCCGAGTCAATGTTGGGTCCTCGGATCGTACGTACATCTAATACACTAGAAGCGTGTCTTCCATCTATCACAACATGATCGATCTGGTTTCGCGTTTTTCGATCAGGGGACAGCCAGGTAGCTTGGTGTATCTTTTTATGCTGGAATCTGGTGCTGCAGACTACCATGTTTCGGGCCCCGGCGAAGTCGATCAGCCTCTGTCCGTTACCGGATGTTTCGTTGTGTAGGCTGAATTTTCCGACTGTGGGACCAAAAATTCCCTCCTTGCCCACCCTGGCGTTGAAGTCGCCAAGCACGATTTTTATGTCGTGGCGGGGGCAGCGCTCATAGGAACGTTCCAGGCGCTCATAGAAAGAATCTTTGGTCGCATCGTCCTTCTCTTCCGTCGGGGCGTGGGCGCAAATTAGCGATATGTTAAAAAAACGGGCTTTGATGCGGATTGTTGCGAGACGCTCGTCCACCGGAGTGAACGACAGTACTTGGCGACGAAGTCTCTCTCCCACAACAAATCCGACACCGAATTTGCGCTCCTTTACATGGCAGCTGTAGTAGACGTCGCAAGGTCCTATGGTTTTCTTTCCTTGCCCCGTCCATCGCATCTCTTGGATGGCAGTGATGTCAGCCTTTACTCTCACGAGGACATCAACCAGCCGGGCAGAGGCACCCTCCCCATTAAGGGACCGGACATTCCAGGTGCATGCCCTCAAATCATAGTCCTTAGTTCGTTTGCAGGGGTCGTCATCAGTATAGGGAGGTCTCATCCGAGGCTTTTTTAAAGTTTTCATTGGGGGCGATTTTTAAGTGGTGGGTCCCAAACCCAACGCACAACCAGCTATCCTGGAATGTTTCGCCTTCTCACTTTAGCTCACTCCCGAACGGGTGTTCGAAAGCTACCCAGAGGATACGTGGGCTAATCCCGGCCGTTGTGAGCTGCTTGAACCATATGCAGAAGAATCGTCCTGGCCACTCCCAAGTGAATGGCGATCAGTAACTTTCCCCACTTGCGTGGACTTCTACACATGGAACCATCCTTCTGTGTAATAGATCATTATATTTACGCGTGTAAAGAAAAACGTCAAAGTAAAAAACTAAATAAAATAGACGCCGGCAATGAAAACAAGTTTGTAGATGTAATTCTAATAAAATGTTTGTTAAATATTATTAATTATGCATTCATATTACAGAAAATCTTGTGTTCATAAACGCTTTATCCTCTTATTACTTATTATCAAATGCAATATCGAAATTTGCATGCGTATTGCTGGTATAATTTTTTGAAATCTCAGTAAACGTACTTTACGGATTTCCTCTAAATGTCTATTACTACCAGAAAATTGCGTAATTAAATTAACTATAACTTCTCCTTGCCTTTTCTTCATATCGTCAATAATAATTAAACAAAGCAAAAACTCTAAAATTATCCCACCAAAGTAATTTGAAGAAAAATCTTTCAAAACAGTATTGACGCTGGTTGTCAATTTTGCATATGTGAACGGGCAGATTAATTTCGTCGATTTATTGCTAATTACTGTATATGTGAACATACTTTTACAACCCCGAAATCAACCCATTTTCAATTAGTGTGGCAATTATTTGGATAGTCTTCACCCAAGGCGAATGCATGCAGGGTGACTTCGGTAAGGCAGCTTATTTGATTTTTTCTTGCGATTTGCTTTTTTGAAAGTCGAAGTGGTACTCTGTTATGACATTTTTTGTTTTTTTTAGCGAATACAAAACCACGTAAATTCTATTGTTGCTCTATTCGTTTGTTTCAAAAAGGTAATAAGTAAACAATAAACAACGATCGCGATCTGCAATGCTATGGCCAACTTACTGAGGAAGAAATTATTCAAAGCTTGGAAGTGTTAATTTGCAATTCCATAGAAGAGGAAGAAAGCGATGATAAAAATAATGACGTCACTATTTCTACAAAAATAGAGGTCCTTTGCGCATTGGATGTGCTGCTACGTTACTTTAATGATTATGCAAAATATTATAATTTGCTGTATGAAATTGAAGACGTAATCTTAAAAATGTCTGTAAAAGACTTAAACGAAAGAAACCAAATAAGATTTAACCAAATATTTTTATTTCCACTTATGTTATTACATATATTTTAAATATTGAAATGAATTCTGTTTTGTAACTAACTCTGAATAAATAAAACTGCAATAAATAATAATTTTGACTTGGATTTTATTTTACTATACTTTGATTAAAAAAAAACTTTCTGATAATTGACTTACATATTTGTGCAGGTAAAAAAATCCGGATAATTGCACATTTCTCTTAAGTGCGCAAAAATTCTGGCATCAAAATTCAGTGAAGCTAAGCGAATTTGATTGTATATCATATATACATATGTCAAACTAAATCGCTCACACTCATCAACGTAAACGTACGCCCGTATCAGCTGACACGATTAAAATAATGAAAGCCCCATGTAAATGAATCCTCAACACCGTTCCGTTCCGTAGTATCGTACGTTTACATTGCTGAGTGTGCACATCATTCTGCAATAAACACTTTATATCCTTCGAGGGCCAGCGAATAGGGTTTTGAGTGTCGTTTATGTTGCAATAATCAAAAGTACAATTCGGCCCGAAAAAGTACTTTTTTGAAGACTTAGTACAATTTAAATTTTCAAACATCAACACTGGTTTCGACTGTTTCGAATTAAATTCGCCTTGCTTGAAACTCGTTCATTTCGCTGTCGGATTTTGAACAAACTACATCAAAAACTGCGCTCTTCATTGGCCGCAGTTGGAATAGAAAGTTAGAAAAACTAATTGAATAAGAAATGTGCCAAAATATTGTTAGAAATTCAACCGTCTGAATATTTGGCAGCTAATGATTGTGCGAAAAAGTGAAATCCGAAGAGGATGGCCGTGAAAAGAGCTGATAAAGTTTGGCATCGTAAGTATTTTCGTTGTTTCTTGTCTTTGCTGGATAGAAAATTTGATGATTGTTCTCGTCCTGAAAAAAGTGTTGTACATTTAATGTTATAATTAATTTGTATGAGCTTAAATTTTTTGCGGATAGATAAGAACGGCCAGCTGAAAAATATTTTCTGTAAAGATATATTGTCTTGATTGTGGAATGTA
This sequence comes from Anastrepha ludens, assembly GCF_028408465.1. Classification (NCBI taxonomy): domain Eukaryota; kingdom Metazoa; phylum Arthropoda; class Insecta; order Diptera; family Tephritidae; genus Anastrepha; species Anastrepha ludens. The sequence goes on along the minus strand of NC_071502.1, from coordinate 93,569,340 downwards.
TTTAAATTAAATGCACGTTTTACAGATTGGCAAACATGGTGTTACCTTGGTACTTAATATGGAACAGACTTGATCCCCAGAAAACAGGTAAATATCAAAAATGTGTTAGAGAAATTCTTTTAATTTCCATCTTAAAACTGTACAAATGCCCTAAATTATTATTTGGTGTATTTGCACATTTAAGTCCAAGTGATGATAAGTTTAATCATAAGTTAAATAAATTGCTGATTCACAACTTAAAATTAAACCAAAAGGATTCTGAAATGTATATTAAGTAGCACATTATTTGAAACATTTTTAAAACGCTGCTACAAGGGTTCGTCTTTCCTTATTTTACAGATCTCGTTATCTGGTTGTGAGGAAGTCGAAATGTAAGATGGCTGACGTTCCCATATCAGTCGGTGCTACATAACCTGAACGACGCGGATTTATGTTCGGACAGGGACTTTCTCCTTAACCGCATTCCCCTTATGTGAATGAGGAATGTCTATGTTGCTACAACAACAGCATGCCTGTCAGTAAATTGGCTTCATGCTTATAAAGGTTTGTATAGTAACTATTTTCATTTACATTATTTCTCTATCTGATGAAAATATTAAGCTGATTTGAAATCATGCTGATAATCACAATTAAACCAAAAGGATGCTGAAGAAAAATAAAAACAGCAAGCATTTTTAATTGCATTATTCTGTATATTAATATCGCTTCCCTTTTATTCCTACAGCTGCAACGTTCTCGCTATGATCAAGTCTACGCATTCGAAAATTCTTTACGAGTTTGTCAATTTTGGACTAATTTTGAATCCACTATGACGCTGAATCTTATGCTGTTAAACTTTGGACTGGACTCGTACATGAAAGGTTAGTATATATACGCAAATTGAGAAGTAATGCAAACATGATGACTCATATAGTATAGTTCATTTGAAACATACATGTAACAAATTTTATAACTGAAGTTTATAGAACAGACAAATCCTTTCTCATTAGCTCCGCTCAAGCTTTAATATTCCAATTAATCTTTTCTTTTTTAGGTTTTCTGATTGAAAATATTGCAGATCTTGCTACAATTGCACAGTTAAATTCTTCAATGGCGGAAAAGGTATGTGTAATTCGGGTCACCGGTTATATTAACGCTGCATTGATGATTTATCCTAACTCAGGATCCCTCTACTGAGTCGAACCCTAATTAAAAATCATGCTGTCGTCTACTAACTGATTTCATATGTCGTGTACATTTAGAATTTGCCTTCGGTATGTTTTTTTAACATATGATTTTCTTCATCATTACAGGCAAAAGTCGTTGGGAGCTTGGTGTATTATTTATTCGTATTCAATTAAGGTGAGTTATAATATTTAATAAAAAATGTCAGAATTTTAAATGATGATTTATCCTAACTCAGGATCCCTCTTCTGAGTCGAACCCTTTACAAAACCATGCTGTTCAATTTTTAACTGATGCATTATTTAAAATGCATTGGTGATGACTTAAATTCTCAAAATATTAATTTCCTCTATTTTGTTTTGCAGGTGTATGCAAGTCACGTTGCATTCTGATGTTCTATTTAAAATCAATTCGGGGAAAATAAAGAACTCTAAAACTGTAAGCCTCCAGCAGCTAGAAGAGGTTATATTTGAAGAGGGCACCACATTTACCACCAAAATCGGCTGTCTTGTATCAAAACAACCCATCAATACTTATATTTTGCTGTAATCCAAGTCAAATAAAATAAAAAATGAGATTTTAAATAAATTTTCTGTGTTTATTTCAATTCTCCACATGAGTAAATCACAATTTTCTGTGTTGTTGCGCCAGATTTGCTGCCGCAGCGTTCCATCTTTCGCACTACGTCGGCGCCGCTGATTACATGGCCGAAGACGACATGTTTATTGTCCAACCAATCAGTTCTACAGAAAATATAGCACATTACAGAAACATTAGTAATTTTAATCCGCAAGTATCTTACTTCGTCGTGCAGATGAAGAATTGTGAACCGTTAGTGTTGGGCCCTGAATTAGCCATTGATAAAGTACCAAAACCATTGTGCTTGAGCGTAAAATTTTCATCGGCGAACTTCTTGCCATATATAGACTTTCCGCCAGTACCATTGTTATTTGTAAAATCGCCACCTTGACACATCTACCAGGAAATATTTGTATGTTTTAAAGTCTTAAAGGGAAAATTATTTAGTTTAGTTTACATACGAATTCTGTTATGACTCGATGAAAAGTGCTGCCCTTGTAGCCGAAGCCCTGCTCATGGGTGCACAGCGCGCGAAAATTTTCCGCCGTTTTTGGCACCACATCTGCACGCAGCAGCATTATAATGCGTCCGACATCATGACCACCGATACGTATATCAAAGAAGACTTGCGGGTTGCGTTGTTCCGCTTTTTCGATAACCGCCGGCCCGCTCGGTTTGCTGAAAGTTTCCTCTCCACCCTCTGCATTAGCACCGCTTTCAGGTATTTCTGCTTCATCTCCTTTTAATGTTGCGCCGGCATGTTTTTGCAACCAATCATCGTCCGCCCAAACAGGTTTGAAACTGCCCTCCTTAATGCGCACCGGCTTAGCCAGATTTACACGTATCGTGCGGCCGCAAAGCTCCGAGTCGTTCTATGAAAAGCTTATATTTTTGACTATCCTTATTTCGATATTCAATGTATAACCTACCATATTGTCTATCGCTGCAGCCGCATCCTCGGACATTTCATATTCGATGAAGGCGAATCCACGATGCTTTTGTGATTCATAGTCCACAGGCATTTGTATGTCGGCAATATCGCCGAAAGGAATGAATGCATCGTTCAATAGCTTCTCAGTTACTTCATCGGCTAATGCACCTACGTAGATAGTGCGTTTATCATTGGACATTGTGCAAAATATAAATAATTTCACTTAAAAAACATTGAGTATGAACGTAAACAAAACTAAGTGAAATAGAAGCAGTTAGAAGTGTCAAACAGTTGTCACTTTTATTTCGAGACTCGAATTACCGCTGATCGGTGCTGCCACCATTTTATTTAATTACCGGAACGACCCGAACTTATGCATATCTTCAAAAATTGATCGGAAGTGTTAAATGACGTTACACCCAGAACAAATTTTTTTTAAAATGGCCATTTTGGGCGACAGCAAATATGTGAAGACATTTCTTTCGTCACATTACTTTTTCTCCAAAATTCTTGCTCCAGTAAAAATATATTTAGGACAATAAATTTGCATGATTCAATTATACAAGGTTAAGTAAAGTTTGACAACTGATTTCGGATGCTACTTAATCCATTGATGCAATTTGGAAGCAAGGGGAAAAGGGCATAAGTTTATCCCCTTTCTGAAAATGTAGTAAAAAATTTAAAAAGGTCGTTGTAAGCCATAGAATAATTTTATGTTATTTTATAACTGGTACTTAATTATTTATATTTTTTACTTAACTATTCCCATGGATTTGTGTCATATATATACAATATGTATTTTGACCATGCATCGGATTGGAATCTATATGTGCCACTTGTAAACCTACACTGAAGTAATAAATAAAACAAATAGTGGAAACTCTTAACAAGGAAAAACCACTTTTATTTCGTCACGTCCGCTAATCATACATTTGATTTTTTAACGAGATTACCTGCAAAGTTACAAGTATAAAATCTGTGTTAAAAAAGATAAATTTATATATACGCAGAAACACAAGTAGACGCCCAAACAATAAAAGGGTAGCTCCAATTATAATCAAATTGAGCTCTGCTGCAGATCGCTCTCAACTGCTGAAAGCTGTAGCTAAATACTGCAAAGATAAGAGACGAGCACTTTCTCTTAGTGATGTCGGCGTCAGTATTGAAGGGAAGCTATTTATCCACGAATGTCTTGCAAGAAAAAATCGCGAACTAATGCGTTTGGCTATGCAGTATAAAAAGCAAAAGCGTCTAACGTCAGTTTTCTCAGTTCGTGAGCAAGTGTTTGTTAGAGCTCGACCCCAAACTGATGCTGTAATTATAACTGAAAAAACGAGTATAGAGAGCATGGCAACTGCTAATATGTAAAAACAAAAACATTTATGCGTTATATTATTAATGTTATGTCTGCGTTAAATTTTATTCTCTTATTTATCATTTATGTTTTTCAAACTCTTTGCTTTGCATTGTAATCATTTTTATTTTAGTATCATTTCTATTTCGTTCATCTCATTGTTACTTTTCATATTCTTGGCTTTACAATGTAATCTTTTTTATTTTGATCTCATTCCTATCTATCTCATTATCCCCTTGCTTTATTTAAACTCCTTCACCGATTTAAATGTAGACCTTCTTTGTGATAATTTTTCTTCGAGGTGTTTGATAAATCGTTTCCAATCATTAGGAATTTCCTTAATCAATGAATATGCTACTCGCTTTGCACCCCACTTCAAACCAAGTCTTTTGGATGTATTTTGCGTCAGTGACAGAGATTACGTCAGTCATATTGATCAGCTTCCTATGGCTGGAGTTTCCGACCACGAGTTGATATTCTTATCTTACAACATCCAGTTCAATAGACACAATCAAGTAAAGGAGATATTTTTTAGAGACTTTAAGCTTATTCAGCATGATCTCTTAAATAAGGAGGCTGCCGAGCTTAATTGGAATATGTGTCGGTTATTCACAACAGTGGATGAAAAACTGCATGTTGATCAATGCTTTAGTCAGCTATCTATTTGATAGGTTTGTTCCGTTGCGTAAAGTTAAATTAAAACTTGTTAGATCACTCATTGTTCCTCATGTATCATACGCTGAATTAGTATATTGCAGGCTTGATAATAATTCGAAGCAAACATTGCAAATCGCTTTAAATAATGCAGCGCGTTTCGTGTTTGAAAAAAAAAATCAAATAAATTGAAATTGAAATTGAAAGATGCGAAAGTCTAAGCAAAATGGAATAGGCAAAACAATATTGCCTGCTAACTTTTTCAGCAAAAGTTTTAATTTCTACGCTTTTGAGTACTTTTTCTTTAGAATTTGCTCTGAAATAAAAAGTAGCTTTTCCAAGAGGACAACACGGATTTATTAAGTAGCTTCAAGATGGCTAACACAGGGTGAAATTAGGCTACTTACATCACCTTTAATTATTGCTTCATGATAAATTTGTATTGTTGTTGTTTTTGGGAAATAATTTTTATACAAAAAGAAAACTTAAGCATTTAATTTTTTTTAATGTGTATTTGCAAAACACTTAGAAGCAAAACACGACTTAATAGTAGAAAATGAAGTATAAATAATATTTACCAATGTAATAATACAATAATTAAACTAAGTACTAACTATTTTACTAAAAGCTATATGTTATGATGGTAATTCCTTTCTACGAAATTCTCTCGACTAGTAGACTATTCTGTGGTGAATCCTGCAACCAGTTTCCATATAGCGCGAATGCTACCAGTGTTCTTGTAACTGCAGGTACATAACTAACGATAAAAATGACAATCGTAGCGCCAAGTAGCAGTAGAATATCTATAAGAAAATAAAAATAATAAAAAAAAAATGATTAATGCCCACGTTAAATGAATTTATTTCCGCACGTCATTAAAAAATTGCCATAGTTAAATACATTTTTGTGCTGAAAATGAAACCAAAGACGTGGATGATCTCTAGTTTCATGGCAAATGGTACACCATGCCATATGAGCCACCAAACAATCACTTGCAAGAAAAAAGTAAGAAAGAAAACCCAAAATTGGATATAACCGAAAGACGGGTTTTAAAAAAATGAAAAAATATTAATATAGAAAACTTGAGTTTGTTAATTTTATTTTTATAAGAAGAATTTTGCTGCTAAGTAAAAAAATATATATTGGCATGCCTCATCAAATGATTCAAGTATTTTGGACATGACCATCAATTGTTCCAAAAATTGTTTTGATTGCAAGCTTGAGTATAAAAATAAATTAACTCTTTGAGAACTTTTTTTTTTTTGTGTTAAGAATTTTGTCTACATAAATTTAGATACTCAATATTTAAAATAATGGGATAGATATATTTGAAGTGAAGTATGTTAGGTTCTTTTTAAAATTAAACCTTTTTTTTAATTATTTAGGAAAAAAATACTTATATATTTGAAAAAAAAAAACAATTTTTTTTGGTTTGTTCAAAATTAATTAATTAATTTATTTAAATTAATTTTCCTTTTTGGTAATTTGATAGTTTGTTTCTTTTTTATAGTGAAATATGCTCTGAAATGTCTGTAAGTTTTATATGGAATTCCCATTTTTCGCGCTTATTTAAATACAGGGTGGCTGATGAAAGGCGCTACCAAAAAAAAAAATTGAATAACTTTTTTTCTTTTTAAGTTATCTGTTCCATTTTTATTTTAATTTGCAGATTGATCTTTAAAATTTATTAAAATGGATAACTGGGGCACGCAAACACCGCTATCACGCACTGGAGTCCGTAGTTTTGGTACAGACAGAGTACAGGCGGATGTTTGGCGGCGATCCCCCGAGCAGATGGACCATAATGAGACTGGTGAATAATTTTGCTGAGCAAGGACCAGTCGCAAGAAGGCCTTATCATCGAAACCCACCAGTTCGGACGGAGGAAACGATCGCTGCTGTAGCTGCAGCTATACAAAGCAATCCAAGGGCTTCAACAAGAAGCTTATCTGCTCAACTTGGTGTCCGCCGACAGTCTTTGCAAACAATAATGCACAAAGATTTATACTTATTTCCCTACAAAATTCAAATGGTTAACAAACTGAATGCAGCAGACTTGCCGATTCGCTTGGAATTTTGCCAGAAGATCCTGCAAATGGTGGAAGAAGACCAAAACATGTTAAACTGCCTTTTCATGTCTGATGAGGCCCATTTCGATTTAAACGGCAATGTGAACAAACAAAATTATCGAATATGGAGTACTTCTAACCCACAGAAGTGGGTTCCACGAGACGGAATTGCATCCTCTTCGCGTGACAGTGTGGTGTGCGGTTTCTTCACGCTGTATTGTCGGGCCTTACTTTTTTTGAAGAAAATGGTCACACCGTTACGGTTACTGGAGACCGTTATTTGAAAATGCTGAAAGAATTTTTCTATCCAGAACTACGCCGAAAGAGAATTCCTTTCAACTCTGTGTGGTTTCAACAAGATGGGGCAACGTCTCACATAGCCCAGACTGTTATGACGAGTTGCGACGAAAATTTCCCAATAAACTGATTTCAAGAAACTCCGAATTTCGTTGGCCCCCCAGGTCGCCTGACCTTACTGCACCTGACTTTTTCTTGTGGGGTTTATGTAAACAAGAAGTTTATAAAACAAAGCCAACAAATTTGGATGAACTAAAACAATCCATTCGGGCAACAATTGCGGCTATTCCTGTCGCAACTCTCAAAGCAGCAATGAACAACTTTTTACTAAGATGCCGCACTTGTGTCAACGAGCATGGAGGGCATTTAAATTCAATTATTTTTAAAACTAGTTAAGCTACATTTAATAAAATTTAATGACCTTCAACTTGAAAAAAAAATAAATGAATTCCATACACCAAAAAAAAGTTATTTGAGTTTCTTAATGTAGCAAAATTCATCAGCCACCCTGTATATATGGAGAGTCAGTGAAACAGACCACGCTACCGAAGCGCGAACGTGTCAAATAAAAGCCTTCTGTAAGTCGACGTTGTGTAAACATTCGGGCATCGAATGATTATCGACCGAACAATTTTCCAGAAAGCGCAGAAACTTAGTTTTGGAAAATTAGAAAAATTGAGAAATCTTAAATTTTTACTTGATCTTAAATTGTAAATTTATATTTGCCCCTTTTTTCCGAAAGTTTCAATGGAGTTATCAACTTTATGAATTGAAAGCCATTGATTTTTAAATCTTTGGACTAAAAAATTATTTTTTTAGCCTTGCCTTGTATGTTAAATTCTATGTAAATGGTTACAAAAAACAAAATTATATGACACACAGTACTACTCTGAGTTTCCAAATTTTTTTGCACAATTTTAACAAGCAATAATCAACACGCGATGCAATAAATATATTTCCAACAACACTTTTATACTAAATACAAGAGTTTCTGTGTTTCCTTCAATGCAAACAAGTTTTATGTATTTATTTTTCCAACTTACGCGCAAACACTCGCTCCCATGGCTCACAAATCGAAATTTGTGTATTCAATTCGTAGAGCATAAACAGCCATTTAATGTAGTTAATTACTCTTTGGAAAATATTCTGTGCTTTCAAAAACATTTTTACGCAATTATTTTTTGGTGCGCAGATTTTGATGCGACTCAACAAATATTTTTAATAAAAAATTGCGCCCAAATTTCTTTTGAAAGTGACGCCAAATCACAGAAAATTCTTCAAATAAAAATTAATAACGGAATTTATTGCTTCGGCACTTGGCTAAATTTGCGAACTAAAATTTATTTTATTTTTTCCCATCCGGTGCTCTTCGAGGTTCTTATTGTTTTTTAAACAACCTCAACTGCCAAAGCCCATCACGAATTTCACATTAATGCGTGGGTATAGTTCGCTCGCACCCTTTCAACTGTCTCAACTGATAGCTGATCTGATAACTGTGAAATATTTTATAGCCAAATTGAAAAAAAAAAACACTTTTTTTGATTCTCCGCTTATCAAAACATACCATTTATTGTGCTCTTAAGCGCATGTGCTATCATTACCGGCTTTCTGGTGCACAACGTTCAATTGGCGAAATAAGAATAAAAATAAAAGATAACCAAGCCTGCAACGGTAACGCCATCGGCAAATCAAGGCGGCTTTGTGTTGTCTTCTCACATACACAGGTGCATACGTCGTCTGCATATTAATGTGTGCATTTGTCTTTGGATTAAGCCAAAATGAGGTGTTTCCTGAATCGCTTTAATAGAAAATACCTTATCAGTTTCATTGAACTTTTTGAAGTGAAAACTTCTTTAGCACTAAACCTACCATGGACGGGTCAAATGACCCATTTTAAACTTTTTGTCAGAAGTTCTTAGAAATAACATTATTAAATCGTCATTTGCCTTAACGACTTTTATTAAAAAATACATCGAATGTATTTTTCAAGATTTACTCTTCTCTTGCTAATTGTTTACCGAGAAATATATGTGATCTTAAAAATATATATAATAATTTAAAGACGGGTCATTTGACCCACATTGGTATGAATAGGAATACATAAAATACCGGTAGGTTTAGTGTTAGAATCGTTGGGAGTGATTTGAGAAAAAGTGAAACGAAAAAAGCGACACTCTTGGCTACGAATATTACATATAAACGTAACGACGAACTAAATAACTTTTAGGCCAGCGCCGACAGCATGGGCCGATAGCCGAGCGGCTAGCAATGTGAGCTTCCGATCCAAAATTCTTGGTTCGAATCACAAGAAAAAATTTTTTTTTTTTGAAATTTGCATTGTAGGACATTTCTGATTATTTATTGAAAACAGTTTTTTATTAAAATTTATTATAGAAGAAAATTGAATTTTTTCCAAGGTGAATTCATACACTAAGCTAAGTAAAACGTTTCGTAATTCAATTTTGTGTTGACATCCAAATGTACACGGCGGAAGAAAAAAATAACAAATCAGCTGTGTTATTGCTACCACCTTCAATAGATTCGTCTTGATTTTTCATATAAAAATTATACATATCATCACTTGTGACAACTGTACCCAGTCGGTCGACAGTGTGTGAATCATCTTTACATTCTGCAAGAATACAAACACACTAACGTACATACATACATATATACGCTCGAATCATGATGCAAAGAATAATGAGATGGCGCCCATCGTGGTCCCGTTACTTTGCGCTCAGCGAATTTGACAACTAGTTACGTGATTTTAGCTCCAGTATGGCCAGATTACCATTTTCGTAACTCGATTTATCATTTTTTTTTTTGTTATTTTTATTATTTTGTGTCTCGGAGTTTTAGTTCTTTCTTCATGACATTTTTCTAGTTGTTCTAATTAAAATGTCATGTTTATAATTTTGTAAAATATACATTTTTTAATAATTATTTAAACAATTCACACAGTTTTATTTAGCTTTACTTTTTTTTAACATCTGGGGGCATTGCCCGCGAGTGCAGGTGTTGTTGGTGTTCTTCTGCTTTCGGCAGTCAAATCTCTCTCTCGCTACTGCAGTGTTGCCTAGCTTTGGATATAAAAACGCATTAAAATGCCTATTCAAAGAAAATAAACCAACAAATTTTTATTGAATCACTTAAAGAACTTTGTATGCGAGACAAATTGTCTTTAAAATGTGCGTTTTTTTAAATAAATGTGTCAAGCTTATGTACAATTTAATTTATGAGGTTTTTTTTAAGCGAGACTCTTTTGTTAAGGGAACGACTTTTTTGCTATATTTGAAGTTATGTAACTAGATAAGATACTCTCTTTGTAAAAATGTCAGTATGGTTTCTTTAGTATTTTCTGGTATTTTGTTGTTTATTTTTACAATGAATATAACTCTTAATGCCCTATGTCTCACTAAGGATTGATGACCGGAAGAAACGATTACACCTCTATGGTTTTAATTCGCATTCAATAAATATTCAAAGGCTTTTTAAAATGTGTAAAAAGGCTTTCAATCTTAAGAAGAGTTGAGAGAGGGGCATTTAATATTTTTGCATAACCTTAAATGGAGCCAAACATTAAATTTGCACTTTCAAATTATCAAATTTTATAAGAGTAAAAAAATTTTCATTAGCACTAAAGTCTTCTCAGGGATCTGGTCACATTGCCAATGATTGCGGTTATTGTTGATGTTTATGAATATTCGTTTCTTCTTTGAAATGTGCGTTAATAAGAAGAAACGGTAACAAACGTTTTAGTGAATATTTACGCAAAAATAAGATAATTCGTGAAAGTGTACTCGTATGAGTGAAAAATAAGAAAACATGAAATGTGCAGTGAAAAATTGTGCTAGTAAGAACCTCAGTAAAGCATACATACATATGTTTATAATATTTCATTAAATTAAAGTTAAATGTTTTAAAATATCTATAGGAATAGTAGCTGAGCACCGATCCACGGACTGAGTACACTGCCTCCGCCATCCATCCAGGGGCACCATCCGTTCAAGGCACTTCTCCTGGCGCAACTCCATCAGCACTATTAAAATCCACATTCACACATTGTTCAGTCTTATCAGCGGCTGTGCAACAATATTAGACACTATAAAATGTGCAGATCCACGACTTGGTTGAACAATTTAATATGATTTGCAAAATATTTAAGATTTTCCCCACCATTTTTTCAAAATACTAAATTTTATAAGAATCAACTAATTTTCATTAGCACTAAAACCTTCTCAGAGTGACCTTTTATAACATTCTTTCTTTAATAATACAGTTTTTTTTAACTTACAGTTTCGGTAGCTTTAAATTAAACGCAAAAAGAAACAAACACGAAACTTCAAAATGTTCGCATTTTCGGTATAAAAAAGCACTAAATTTATTGCGAAGAGCAAATGGTTGGCAATACTGCACAACTCAGCAAACGTGACGTCACGTACGCTCTGATGGGCGCAATCTTGTTTCTATCATTCTTGCGCTCGAATACATTTTCTTACTGTGCTCAGCCAAGGCTGGGAGTCATGCACTGTGGCGATATGAACGCACAAATGCACATACACAGGCACGAACATGAAATCAAACAGCTCGCCGTTGCTTGTTGGCTTTTCTATTTTTGGTTTAGATACTGAAAGTCAGTTTAAGTGAATCGGTATAAATATTTCGTACATTAATTTTTGTGAGCGTGTAATTCTCAAAAGGTTTATTAGAAAATGTATTGACAAGGTAGTTTGTTGGTTGTGTATGGTTATCGCCATGATGCAAAGGATAATGAGATGGCGCCCATCGTGGTCCCGTTACTTTGCGCTCAGCGAATTTGACAACTAGTTACGTGATTTTAGCTCCAGTATGGCCAGATTACCATTTTCGTAACTTGATTTAGCATTTTTTTTTTTTGTTATTTTTATTATTTTTTGTCTCGGAGTTTTAGTTCATTCCACATGACATTTTTCTAGCCTATTCTAATTAAAACTAATGTTTATAATTTTGTAAAATATACATATTTTAATAATTATTTAAATAATTCACTCAGTTTTATTTAGCTTTACTTTTTTTTAACATCTGGTGGCATTGCCCGCGATTGCCGATGTTGTTGGTGTTCTTCTGCTTTCGGCAGTCAAATCTCTCTCTCGCTACTGCAGAGTTGCCTAGCTTTGGATATAAAAACGCACTAAATGCCCATTTAAAGAAAATAAAACACGAAATTTTTATTGTGTTACTTAAAGAACTTTGTATGCGTGACAAATTGTCTGTAGAATGTGCGTTTTTTTTTAATAAATGTGTTATGCTTATGTACAATTTAATTTATGAGTTTTTTTTGTTAAGCGAGACTCTTTTATTAAGGGAACGACTTTTTTGCTATATTTGAAGTTATGTAACTAGATAAGGTACTCTTTTTGTAAAAATATCAGTATGGTTTCTTTAGTATTTTCTGGTATTTTGTTGCTTATTTTTACTATGAATACACCTCTTGATGCTCTATGTCTCACTAAGGATTGATGATCGGAAGAAACGATTACACCTCTATGGTTTTAATTCGCATTCAATAAATTCAAAGGCTTTTTAAAATGTGTAAAAAGGTTTTCAATCTTAAGAAGAGTTGAGAGCGGGGCATTTAATATTTTTGCATAGCCTTAAATGGAGCCAAAAATTAAATTTGCACTTTCAAATTATCAAATTTTATAGGAGTAAAAAAATTTTCATTAGCACTAAAATCTTCTCAGAGTGGCCTTTTTTAAACTTCTTTTGTATAATAATACAGTTTTTTTTAACCTAAAGTTTCGTTAGCCTTAAATTAAACACAAAAAGAAACAAACACAAACAAACTTAAAAATTGTCGCATTTTCGGTATAAAAAAGCACTAAATTTATTGCGAAGAGCAAATGGTTGGCAATACTGCACAACTCAGCAAACGTGACGTCACGTACGCTCTGATGGGCGCAATCTTGTTTCTATCATTCTTGGTTATCGCTTCTCGGCCTTATGGCTAAGATCCAAGAATGATAGAAAGAAGATTGCGCCCATCAGAGCGTACGTGACGTCACGTTTGCAGAGTTGTGCAGTATTGCCAACCATTTGCTCTTCGCAATAAATTTAGTGCTTTTTTATACCGAAAATGCGACAATTTTTAAGTTTGGTGTTTGTTTCTTTTTGTTTTTAATTTAAGGCTACCGAGACTTTAGGTTGAAAAAAACTGTATTATTATACAAAAGAAGTTTGAAAAAGGCCACTCTGAGAAGATTTTAGTGCTAATGAAAATTTGTTTACTCTTATAAAATTTGATAATTTGAAAGTGCAAATTTAATTTTTAGCTCCATTTAAGGCTATGCAAAAATATTAAATGCCCCTCTCTCAACTCTTCTTAAGATTAAAAACCTTTTTACACATTTTAAAAAGCCATTGAATTTATTGAATGCGAATTGAAACCATAGAGGTGTAATCGTTTCTTCCGGTCATCAATCCTTAGTGAGACATAGAGCATCAAGAGGTGTATTCATAGTAAAAATAAGCAACAAAATACCAGAAAATACTAAAGAAACCATACTGACATTTTTACAAAAAGACTACCTTATCTAGTTACATAACTTCAAATATAGCAAAAAAGTCGTTCCCTTAACAAAAGAATTTCGCTTAACAAAAAAAACTCATAAATTAAATTGTACATAAGCATAAAACATTTATTTAAAAAAAACGCACATTCTACACACAATTTGTCACGCATACAAAGTTCTTACTTAACACAATAAAAATTTCGTGTTTTATTTTCTTTAAATGGGCATTTAGTGCGTTTTTATATCCAAAGCTAGGCAACTCTGCAGTAGCGAGAGAGAGATTTGACTGCCGAAAGCAGAAGAACACCAACAACACCGGCAATCGCGGGCAATGCCACCAGATGTTAAAAAAAAGTAAAGCTAAATAAAACTGAGTGAATTATTTAAATAATTATTAAAAAATGTATATTTTACAAAATTATAAACATGACATTTTAATTAGAACAGCTAGAAAAATGTCATGAAGAAAGAACTAAAACTCCGAGACAAAAAATAATAAAAATAACAAAAAAAAAAAAGCTAAATCAAGTTACGAAAATGGTAATCTGGCCATACTGGAGCTAAAATCACGTAACTAGTTGTCAAATTCGCTGAGCGCAAAGTAACGGGACCACGATGGGCGCCATCTCATTATTCTTTGCATCATGGCTAAGATCAAAGTGTAGTCCTTATCTGCTTAACATCTGATAGATCCTCCATCGGAGGACAACAAATGTTAAACTGATTTTTGGAAATGGGCGGAGTGTTTTACGGGCCTGCTCCACCTCTGCCACGGGTTGGCCCGGTATTGCAGTACCGCCGGTATTTCGGCCCAAATTATTGAATAAATACAAGAAGAAATATACTAATACATTTAGCTTTGGTGGGAAGAGACATAAATTTTTATATGAATACAAGTAGACGAAAATGGAAGAAATTTGTAAGTTTGTTTCTTCGGTCCGTTTGGGTATTTTTTTTATACAGTTATTTTATTTTATTTTATGATATGTTTATGAGGAGCTTTTTTTCATGGCAGAAATACACTCGGTGTTTTGCCATTGCCTGCTGAGGGGTGAGCGCTATTAGAAAAATAGTTTTCCTTAATTTTGGTGTTTTCACCGAGATTCGAACTGACGTTCTCTCTGTGAATTCTGAATAGTAGTCACGCAGCAACCCATTCGGCTAGGGCGTTTGTTTAATTTTACTGATGCAAAAATGAGGAAAAATATATGAATAAAGTTTGCTTACTGTTTACAAATTTTCCAAAGGTGACGGAGAACCAAAAAAAAAAAAGTAGATTTTCAAACAAATACGAGTGCATATGTATGTGTAATTGTGTTAGAGTTTCGGTCACACCCCAGCAAAACCTGCGTGCATATGTGTTTGTAACATTCAAAACAATGTAATTGTGTTAGAGTTTCGGTCACGCAGGTTTTGCTGGGGACGCTCATAATAGCAACCGCGTGTGTATTTTTATATTCGTAAATATTTTCATTTTTAAATATTTACCGCAATTATGCCGAAAAATAATACAGAAAAGTGTCGTGAGTATCGACAGATAAAAAAATACCAGTCTAACGGTTAGACGCGATAGAAGTGAAACCTTCCGTAAAACAAACTGAGAGAGAATGAGATCAAAAACAACAATTGACGCGGTATTTCAAAGATATGTTGACAACATCGAAACCAAAGCATTTGTCATGATTCAATAATAAAAGGTTTGCTCAGTAAGCAGCTTTCTCATTCCCTCTTGACAAATCGGCTCCCTTAGCAAGACACTGGGTTGCTAGCTCTAGAAATTTTGACTAAAAGTGGAGGAAAAGTAAAATTTGTAGAAAAAACATTTCATTTTCAAAATGGACTGCTTACGAGCAACAACTCGCTCAAGAGTTTTCATCGGTATGTTCAGGACTATGGTAGTATGACATGGAATACATACCGTCATAAGTCAGGACATGATAGAGTATTTGACGCAATCCGAGATCGAGATGGAGAATTTACGAAGCTTTATTTCTTATGAACTCATGTTTTGCAGCTAGCGTTTGCTAAAGAGTTACAGCAGGGAGAATTATTGAATAGTCCCGACGCAATCGATTACATTGCAGACCTCATTATAAAAAAGTTGCCAGAACTTGTTGTATGAAAGGGCTTCTCATAAAAAACCATATACCGGAATCGGCTTAAAACTGTAGGGCCTTCCAATTGTGGAACACGCGCTACAAATAGGAGGAGGATCTCGGCGAAACACCTAACAGAATTGTACGTGCCAATTTTTATTTATTTTTAACAAAATAGTTTCATATTGGCGAAATTTCGCGATTGGTTTTAAATTTAAAAATTAATTCACAAAGTACAATAAAATCTTGGATTATGTGAAATAATTTCTTGTTTCAATATTAGACTTGACAATTTCCGCTAATCACTTCTATCTATACCATTATTTACATTCAAATATTAATTAAAATTTATTTTTTAAACCGTTCGCCGTTTGTTTCCATATAAGTAACAAAATACTATTTTGCTACCATTTTTCCCAAAAAGGATTTAATTTTTTCCTTTTTATGCACCTTCTTAAATACAACTTTTGGAAGGGAGTGTCAAAAATCGAATGTCACTAGTGAGCAAACCTTTAATAATTGAATCATGAGCATTTGTATCATATTTTAGCTATCCTAAGCCACTCGTATCATTTGTTGAAATTGAAAACATTGAGGATGAATAATAATAAAATGAAGAAAATAAAATATGAACTTTATAGCAATATTATAATGAACCTATAATTATCCCGCTCCTAATGCTGCTTTCGTCTCATTCTCTCTCAGTTTGTTTTACGGAAGGTTTCACTTCTATCGCGTCTAACCGTTAGACTGGTATTTTTTGCTTATAAAAAGAGTTTGGCGCACACATTCTTTCTGCCGTAGCCTTTGCTTTTATAATATGGAGTTACTTATTTGGCTTAAGAACGCTTAAAAAATTATAGATAAAGATTGTTTAAGAATGGGAATTGATATGATACTCAACGTTTGGCCATCTGGTTCTTAAAAGTTGCTTCTAACTTTCAATCTACATAGTTTCACTATTCTTCATTGTGACCTCAGTTAAAAAATCTTATTTTTAGCTGAAAATAAGCTCTTAAATATTTAATTACTTGCCTGCGGTAGATTTGAAACATAAACTTTTCTCTTGGTTTAAGTTTTAGTTAAGCCGATTTGGTATTAATGATATGAGAAATATCCACACTGAGAGCACATTGTTGGGGTAGATGTGTATGTGTGTTGCCAAACAAAATTCCACGCGTTTATCCGTATTCAAATGTATGCCAGTTGATTTGATGCGCTCCGAAATGGAAGTTAGATTTGTGTAGGCAAAGTTGAGCGCATAGCCATATATCTGAAAGTAATAAAAGTAAGAGTCAAATTTTTACAGTTTTTTTTTTTTGTAATTGAATGAACTTTGAGTGTGAAAATAATATAAAAGTGTGTGTTAATAGGCATATGTTTTTATAATGCATTTTAAAATGCGTTGGCAGTTCACATTTTCGAGGCCGTATAAAATAAAAATTTAACAGAATTTTTTATATTTTTAGCCCAGTGACGCCGCCTATGTATTTGCAATACAAAAAGAGTAATTAATTAAAAAATAGAAATTAATATTGCAACATGGGTATCAATACAATTGCTTTCAGAAAGCTTTAATAAAAAAACAGTTGTTTTTTAAAACGTTGCCATCTAATTTTTTGTTGAAAACAAAGTTAAGTGAAATGGTTTCAGGCAAAAAACGTTTAAAAACATGTTTTTCAGGGTCGCTGCCACTTAATTTTTATTGAGAAATTCGAACTTATAAGATAACTTAATGAAATTGTTTCAGGGGAAAACGTTTATGACACTTAAATAAAAATATATTTTTCAGTAGCGTTGCCACCTAATTTGTAGTGAAAAATAGGAGATAATTAAATGCAATGGTTTTCTGGCGAAAAGTGTTTTTGACACTTTAATAAAAATATAGTTTTGTATGGTGTAGCCCCCAATTTTTATTATGACATAACTAAACGTAATAGTTCCAGGCGAAAGGTGTTTTTAAGAATATAATAAAAATATACTTTTGAGTGGCGTTGCCACCTAATTTTTCATTGAGAAATAGGAAGTTGTGAGAAAATTAAATGTAATAGTTTCAGGCAAAAAGCGTTTATAAAACTTTAAAAGGGAACGCCACTGTGCGGGGTCAAAAAATAGTCGATTTTTGGGAATTTTTTTTTGTAAGCAGTAATGATTATTCGAGGATCGGACAAAAGGCAAATTATTATATATGTATTAAACTATGTTGATGTAAATTTTCATTAAAAAATATTTAAAATTGACTAATTTATGTAAATAAACGTAACGAGTTAAAAAAATGACGTCATCTGGTGGCAGCGATACAGCAATGAATAATCATCTGAAATCAAAAAACCAAAAATTTTATTAATCTACACAATAGTGGCTATCGTTGTACGTATCGGTTTTTTTTTTTTGTCAAAATGGTGGTGATTTGAATTTCGATGTGTGATTTTCAACAGGCCCAAAAAAATAGTTATTTTCAAAATTTTGAAAATCGGCTACTTACAACGATAGCCAATGCGATAACAAACATTTTGAAAAAAAAAAAAAAATTAAAATCGTTGCCACCGTATCAAAAAAAGTCGTTTCGAGAAAAACGCGTTTGAAATAAAGCATCGTATCTAAGCGCTATGGGGCCGAACCGACGGGCGCTCACTTAAGTGTCCATACCATTACCACATTTTCTTGAGTGGTTATACTAACAATTTATGAAAAAAAAATCAATTTTTTTGAATTTTCACAGTGGCGTTCCCCCTTAATAAAAATATTGTTTTGTATGGCGTTGCCACCTTAATTTTAATTAAGAAATAAAAACTTATGGATAACTAAATGAAATGGTTTCTGCTGATTTAAAAAAAAAATGTAGTAATAATATATTTGATATATTGTACATTTAATAAATATTTTTTGCGGAGTGGCGTTGCCACATAATTTTTAATGGGAAAACATTATATAAAAAAATTACAAAACAGAGTTAAATATAAGAAAGAGTATGAGTATCAAACTAAGGACGTTAATAAGTAATTTTATGGAGGTACCTCTCGCTTGGAAGCTTCCTATTAAGGATGCACTAATCAGTCCTGCAAATCAAAGATGGATTAGGGTCAATACCTGTGAAATTGCTAGGCAAACATGGCCAAAGCTAAATCTACGTCTGTCCAAGAGTATTATAAAATTGAGTAGACTTCAAATTAGGATCTTAGTAGGGGCCCTCACAGCATATTGTCTCATAGGAAATCATGCAAGGAGATTAGGCGCATGATTTCTGTCATAGCTGCAAAAATGAGGAGGAGTTGGAAACAATTCAACACCTTTTTTGCACATGCCCAGCTCTAGCCAGAAGGAGGAACTGATATTTAAGATCCTACTTCTTAACGAATATAGATAATCTATACACTTTAGGTATCAACAACCTTTTACGCTTTGTCAGAAGCTCAGGATGGTTCAATATGGAAAGGGAAATGTAGCCCCCCCCCTTCCGTGGTCTAAGTGGCATCGTTGTCTCTACGTGCGATGCGGCTGCCAAACCTAACCTTACCTAAGGACGTTAAAGAAAGAAATATTTATGAAAGGCGAGTCATCTTACTTTTAATTGAACAAAAAAATAAATACAAATCAAATTAAATATCAAGATATGTGTATCAAGTGAAATGTATTTAAAAAAACGTGGAAATTTTTAGCTTTCAACAATTTTGTATGACGTTTCCACGTAATTTTTACAATGGCAATTCACTACCAAGTTAGCTTAGAAAGTATTAAATTTGCCTTCTAATCTACTTATACAACATATCTACTACATATACACCATATAAGAATATTAAAATATTGCAACCTGAAGCATGAAAAGCTTTTATAAGTAAACAAATATATAAATTAGATCAAAGTTAGCATTCCTGCTCACACGAGGAGTAGAACTGTTTGTTAGCATAACTTCACCATATTTCATTTTTTTTTTTCTTAATGTAAAATAAAGCATATACATATATGTATGTATTTCAGCGATATCGAGCCACGATTATCATTTTTGGCCTGCTCTTACACACTGTGGCTGTATAAAAGTATCATATTACAGAAGTGAATAGGCTGATTTCTAAAGAAATTTCTTTAGTGCTCTTTTTGATTGTTGTTGTTGTAGCAGTATACTTGCTCTTTTTGATGATAAGTTTTTTCGAATTCTATCACTAATAGACCAAGTTAATCTTTAGGCAAATACCGCCATTTCTTTCAATGAGCCTAGATGGTATAAGACTTTAAGATCCTCTGAAAATCTAAGGCGAGCTCTTCGTTAAACCGACGATGCTATTTCTTTCTCCTCTGAAATCATTGTGCCGCATCACGAACAGGGTGGTTATATGATAAATGTTCATTGAGAGAACGCAATACGCATAGTTCTAACGCTCTTAAAAACTTTGATATTCTTCTTCCACATTAAAATCGAGCTATGCGGCAACTTCTTTGTCAGGTCATTTGCAAAACACTACAGTGGCTTGCGAACGTCCTCCAAAATCTATTCTTGATCTAACCGTAAAGGTAATCAGCATCTCATCTACTTTCGGGTGGAAGAATACGCTGGGATTGCGGTTAGAGCATATATTACCATATTTGATAAATTATCGTTCGTTCTAAATTAGAGTTAAGATATGTATTTGATACCCGCAGCCTGTAGGCCGCTTCTGAGTCTAAGGCGCTTAGCCGCAGTTTGCAGACTACTTCAAGTTTTCTATTTCAAATTTTGCAAAATATATTTACCTTATAATTTGGAAACTCGGCTGCTATTTGGTCAGAATATTTGGCTTCGGTTGATGAACCGTTTCCGGAAGTACTTAGTTGCTCCAGGCTTAGAAGAATGCTTTGAAGACGTGGTTGAAAAGCGCTTTAATACGTTAAAGAAATAATTTGAGGTTATGGCAATTAGTACGAGTATTGGTAATAGAAAAGTGGTTTTAAACGTATTCATGTTGTACGGTATTTCCAACGGATATTAACTGAGCAACTGGAAAGCTTTGTTGTGAAACTTAGCTGCAGTTAAGTTTTTCTATTTTATCTGTGGACACAAGCAATAGCCACCTAAGTTGATTTAAGGAAGATTTGAGTTACAAATGCTACCATATTACACCAACAAAAGTCTATATCTTCAAGAAATTCTTACCTCCCTGACATCCTTTTTTTTATTTATTTATTGATAAAGGCATATTGACTTCAGGCATGGGGTTTTGTATAATTTAACTGGAGCCGAATGGTTTGGTGCGGAACTACCGCGACGTAAAATCATAGGTCCCTTCATTTGTGAAGCAACATCAAGACGCACACCACAAATAAGAGGAAGAACTCGTCAAATACCCAAGAAAGTGATTTTTTTCGAGAGTATGACTTTCGTTAGGCGACCGCCGTAGCCGAATGGATTGGTGCGTGACTACTATTCGGAATTCAGAGAGAACGTAGGTTCGAATCTCGGTAAAAGACCAAAATGAGTGTAATTCTGCCATGAAAAAGCTCCTCATAAAAAATATCGATCGTTCGAAGTCGGCTTGAAATTGTAGGTCCCACCATTTGTGGAACAACATCAGGACGCACGCCACAAATAGGAGGAGGAGCTCGGCCAAAAACCCAAAAAGGTTGTAAGCGCCAATTATATGTAAACATTCTGTGTCAGAAAAAAGAACCGCCATTATTCATGAAGTATAAAATACAAAATTACAAAACTACGAGTCGCAATTACTCAATAAGCTGTGTAGTCTCCATCGTTGTCAAGTATAGCCCGGCATCTTCTCGGCATGCTTTGAACCAGCTTTTCTGCGTAGCTCGTCGACCAAGAGGACCAGATTTTGCGAACTCGACGCACGAGCTGCTTTAAATCGTGGACTAGCCTTCTGACAAGATGCGTTTTCACAATTCCGCACACATTTTCAATGTGTTGGCGTTTGGGGACTGGAAGGCCAGTCCATTACTGTGACGTCATTTTCTTGTTTCCATAAAAATACCGCCTCAAAATGCTGCACGCACTTGTCACTCATTTTTGTTTGGTTGCGTTTACGGGAAAGTCTCGAACGACACTAACCTGAGTTAGCACTGGCGTCGTAGCCCTTGAGGGGGACTATTACGCAGCAAAAAGTAAAATGAAATATATTTTGAAGTTACAAAAAAACCGTTTTTTTCGTATGACGCAGACTGTATATATGATTTTCGTTATTGATTGTAACCACAGATATATAACATAGTTAAACAATTTTACTTTTAATTTAAGGAAAAAACTTATTTTAAAGATGAAAAATGTTTAAGTAAAAAAACTCTTACATTTATATAAAGCAATTTTTTTATTACTTAGGAAAAGACTTAATTGTAATTTAAATTAGTTAAACTGTTTTAAGGCGTTTTTCAATAGGTGCGCTTCAACTTTTTTCCGATAGGGAGGGCGAACGAAGCAATATTTTTTTATTTTTCGCTTGTTATTTGTAAACTTCATTAGTGTACATTTCATCATGGAATGCTACACACTTGAGCAACGATTGCAAATCGTGCAAATTTTTTATGAAA
Source organism: Anastrepha ludens (assembly GCF_028408465.1). NCBI lineage: Eukaryota > Metazoa > Arthropoda > Insecta > Diptera > Tephritidae > Anastrepha > Anastrepha ludens. Next base: position 93,547,132 of record NC_071502.1, on the reverse strand, counting down.
ATAATCGTTCTGTTGCAGCTACTTTAATCCAGATTTTTTCCAAAAAATCATCTTTAGTGATAAAGCTCCCTTTTGGCTCAATGGCTTTGTCAACAAGCAAAATATGCGTTACTGGGCAGAAAGCAATCCACATGTGATTCATGAGGCACCGTTGCATCCCGAAAAAATCACTGTTTGGTGCGGTTTACATGCCGGCGGCGTAATTGGCCCATATTTTTTCGTTGACGAGAACGATCGCCACGTTACTGTGAATGGAAATCGATACCGCGACATGATAAACAATTATTTTTGGCCGCAATTGAATGGTATGGAGTTAGACGACATGTGGTTTCAACAGGACGGGGCCACAAGCCACACAGCACACGCTACAACTGATTTGTTGAAGAGTAAGTTCGATGAGCGCATTATTTCCAGAAATGGACCGGTCGAATGGCCGCCGCGCTCGTGGGATTTGACGCCTCTAGACTATTTTCTTTGGGGTTATGTGAAGTCATTGGTCTACAGTAACAAGCCGGCGACGATTTGTGAGCTCAGAGCCAATATTGAACGCGAAATTGCTGGAATTTTGGCCGATTTATGCAAAAGAGTGGTCGAAAATTGGGTTCAACGGTTGGACTTCGTAAAACGTGCACGCGGTGGTCATGCAAAAGAAATCGAATTTCATACTTAAATGTACATACATATATGTTCAAACTCGATAATAAAAAAAAAATTAGTTAAAAAGTCAAACCGTTTGTGCTTTATTCAAAAAAAAAGTTGAAGCGCTCTTACTGAAAAACGTTTGTTTGCTAGAGAAAAGTCTAAAATTTGCTATTTTATAAAACCAATTTTTTCTAAATGAATCTTTAAACAATAACGACAGGGACTAGAGGCTCAATTTCCAACTCACCGATTCCAAATGGTTTTACGCATTGTTCGCCACGAATTCACTTTTTTCATTATCTTGCGTTCAATATTTCGCTTCAATTCGAAAGTGTTAAAAGAGAGCTGGTAGTTATAGTTCAATTTTTGTATGCCGCCCAAAGGAGCCGGACTGCGTTTGCTGAAGGCGGGCAGCCAACAGGACGTGTCGTTCAAGTTGAAATTGGTCATTGTTACACGCGATTCCGCCTGAATGTTACAATATAACTGCATATAATTGACAAAAAACAAAAGAAGAAAATTCGTTTTTAGACATAGTTCCGCCTTTTCATATCCGTGTATATGAACACTCACATTGTCCTGCGCCACCACAAGGCAAATCTTATTCAATGGACAGAATACGTCTCGTGTGCCATAACGCTTGCCGTTACAGGGATCGATTAGCTGCAGCTCACCCTCTTCACTTCTATATAATACAAAGGTGCACTCACCATATGGTATGGCGTGACCAAGTACCAACCAACAGTTCATACCAATGCTGAGCAGGAAATTGCATAGCAGCACACCCAAATCTTTTACCGTACCCCAGTTGGTATCCAAAACACTTTGATTATTCAACCAAACGCCTTCGAAGGGCAGGCAGGCATCATAGCCCTTCAGCACATTCAATAGTGAGACGAAACGGCAAGCCAACTCCAATTGCTGTTCGCTCGCCTCCAATGGCAGCGGCACTGGCTCTAAGAGACGCGTCAAACATACACGTTTGCCTTCCGCCGTACAAACCAATGGTTCAATGTAACGTTGGGGACGCAGCTCCTGCACTTGCAAACACCACTGTTGCAGATGATGACGCACTTCCTTCAGTTCAGCACACTCCAGGCAAGTGATATTTATGCGCGGCAGCGTTACAAGCGGCTCAATGCTCATGTAAAACCAAAGACGTACAGTTTCTTTTATTTCTGGGAATTGTTCGATAGTTATATTCACATCGGCTTGAGAGGTGAGGTGCTCCAACGTAGGCTGTTTGTAGCCGAGCAGCACTTTGGGTGTGTTGAGCTCGATGACGCCCTCAAGCTGGAAATTAAGAGAGAATGCAGATAGTTGTTGCATCAATGGCATCTCAGCCTCACACATCCTAGATACCTTTTGTTGCACCAGCAGTGCGTGGATTGGGAAGCGATATTCTCCCAACCAATTTGTTTGTATGCGCTGATAAATATCCACATTCCGGATGCTAAGATCGTCGTTAACATGATTCTCGATTACTTCATCGAAGAGCGAAATCTTGAGATCATCGCGGAGATCAGTTAAGCTACCGCTAATATATTATGCATATAAGATATAAGAGGACGTTGGGTGAAAAAGACAAAAATAAGTTCAAGTGGTCGGTAAACTACCTCAACTGCAAAATGAGCTGCTCATTCCATGTCGGAGTTGAGCCCTCGACGGTAAGTGAGCGGCAAAATTTATCTTTGTAGCTTAAAGCGATGAAAGGACGGACGTTGGAGTATTTATAAACTGAAAGCATAAGATGTACGACTTTTTACTATATTAGAAATTTACAAACCCTAGGTTAGGTTACAACCTAACCTTGTGATGGTTGCCCAGAAAGTGGGTCCACTTGGACGAAGGAAGTTTGGTTCATCCTTTGTGATACCATTGTAAGGGAAAAAAAAGAGGTGAAAACGATAGGACGAAAAGGAGAGGGGTGGGGGGGGGTTGAGTATTTATGGACTATGAACGGTGACTAATTTGCGGCTGTGTTAGCCGTTTTATGCTGCTAATGAAGTTCATCAGATTTTTGATATCAAGACCTGCTATGTCAGCAGGCGTAGAAAAGAAGTGAGAACCAAGATGCTTGAATCTTAGTCCTGCGAGAGCGGGGCAGCTAAAAAGCAGGTGCTGAGATGATTCCACCTCATCCTCTATATACCTGGAGCAAAAAGGACTCGAGTAATTCCGAGTCTCACGGCATGTATGAAACAAAATTTGAGAGCTGAGATTTTGTCATCCTCAGAATATCTATCCCTCGAACGCCTCCGACCCAAATATGGCCAGAAGGATTTGGCGACATTACGCGTTCGTGTACTTGCCCAGCTCTCGCTGAGTTGGTGCAAAGCCCATCCTTCCAGGAGTAGAGCGCAGGTTGTCAAGGGGATACCAGCCCTAGGAAAAATAAACGCCTTTCAAATAGCAGTAGTCAAACCGAACATATCAAAGTCATCGTCTTATTCGGTAGCTGTATCCGTTAATCCAGCAAGCATCGGCTTGCATCATAACAAATTACGGCATTCGCACTCTGTTGGATACCTTTTTTAAAACCTTCGGTTGAGCATCCGGGTCTGGCTTTATTTCTTCCTGTACGAAGATTCTTTTTAATGGATTATATCCATAAAAAGATAGAAAATTGAATTTTAGGAAGCTATATGGAAGCTGAAGCCGTTAGTTAGGTCAAGTCTGGCCAGTCCCGGGTGCCCAACGGAGGTTAACGAGCATCAGTAAGAAAACCGCTGGTGTACAGGGTGGTTCATCTAGCGTTTGGAATTTGAACGATCGACTTTTTTGACTTTGGTAATGAAAAGGAATACTAAGTCTTAGAATGCAGTTAAAAGATAACAGAATATGTGTACAAATTTTTAAATCAATAAATTTAAAAGTTTTCTCAGAAAAAATTCTGGAAAATTCGCCTTTTTCGGCTGCGCAAACGAAATATCCCACCCCGCAAAACTTACGCTGAGTCACGAACATATTTGGGCTCTCGTTGCTGCGCTCTTTACTCTCATTATCCATTGAGCTCGGTATGCGTACTGGTATCCCGGTAGCGCGCACAACGTTCAAGACGATTTTGAAGTTTTGACAAATATCCATATCCAAAGCGAGCGCATGCGCCGTCGGTGACTGATGGCTGAGTGGCGCGCTCAATGAGCGTTTAGGATTAAAAATCAAACTCAAAGCTTGAAAGAATGTGCTGTAATAAAAGTGAAAAGAAAGTTATTTATTTCAAATTTTCATAGAACCCCTTTTTCATAAAGTACCTCCAACTAGCCGGCACATCTCCGATTAGCAGTTGCTCCGTGCTGGCCGCTGCTGTGCTCAAACGGGCACACTGACTTCGTATCGCTTCATAGAGTTGTTTTAGATATTTCTTTCCTTCATGTTTGTGCAGATCTATAGGATCCATCCAGTCGCCCGCTTCGATAACGGCCGCCTCCTTATCGGACCAATCGAATTCAATCTCAGTATCAAGCGCCGCAATAAAGCGCAAATCACGTGTACGCGCATCATTTTTTAAATAACGCGAACGCAACAATTTGAAGCGTCGATTGTGTTCCAACTCTTCGATGGCACAGAATTGCAGCAATTCCTCTTCAAAGGTGCACGTTTGGGGCAATTTCTCTGGGGACGTCTCAGCGGGTTCGGCTGCATCCATTGTCATATCCTCATCAGTGTGCTGCGCATTTTCATCTAAGTGAGCAAGCAATTTCTCCGCATGCCATTCTCGAGCTCTTGCTAGACTTCTGGTTGGGCTTGGAAGTGAAACAGCGGTTCTTGGAACATGCCAGTGAGCACCGAACTGTGTTTGCTCCTCGCAGTGAAATCGTATGGTGAGACGCCCACTGATATTTATCGATTTTTGTGTTTCAAACGCGACGCGTTGCTCCTCGGTGTCGGCAGTTTGTAGCGCGTGCGGTATTGGCACCTGGATGTCGACGACTTTGCGCGCTGCATGCAAGCGAAATTTTTCGTAAAGCTGCGTAAAAAAAAATGCATTAAAAAGTAGAAACATGTATATATATCTAGGCAAGGCCGCCCTTTTTACCGCGACTCGTATATCTTCCGGCATGCGCCGTTCCAAAAATATCCCAAACACTTCGTTCATTGGCAGCCGCAAATCGGGTTCAATCCGATAACTGCCCGTGGCGCCTACAAACTCGCCATCAAAGTAAATTTTCATAAAGAAGCTTTTGAGGCGCCGTAATCCGGGCAAATTGTAGAATTCATCTTCGCACACGCGTTGCAGTTGCACGTCGATCTTCGGCTCATCCGGCGCACCCAAGCATTCGGCCAGCTTTGCGCGCAGCTCCGTGGATAGCTGTGTAATGTCCGGTTTGCGTGGCTTGATCGGCAGCTCCGCTATGTCTGCCTGCCGGTCACGCGTCTTCCACAGTCGTTTTGTACGATAGTAAATCTCCAGTTCCTCACGATAAATCTCATTCAAATCCGTTTCGAAGCGTTCCGCCCAGCGTTGACTTTCCTCCGCCGCGTTGGTCGCATCCTCCACCCTAATGCGCAATTTGAAACGCGTGCACTGATATGCTTGGGTTTTGCGTAATTGCTTCAAACGCATCCAAGTGTCGAGTATTTCTTTGAGTAGCTGCTTGGAATGCGCCTCTTCCTCATAAAGAGTGTCGCGTAGTGCGCGCACACCCAGCAATTGCTGCTCTATATGACGCGCACGTCGCTCCTTTGTTGCCGCCGAATCTAGCTCAGCGTCGCTGTTCGACTCGCGCTGCAACAGTTCATTGACTACACGACGCTCCGTTTGCAGCTGTGCGCGCAATTTCTCACAAATACGTTGCTGTTGTCGCTGTGCATGCTCCGCATAGAGCTCTTCCAATGCATTCGAGAGCTGATGTTCCTCCAGCAGCTGTGGATGCGCGGTGAAGAGTAGCTCTTTCAGGAAAATGCGCACAAATTTACGTGTGGGTATCTCAACTGGTTGCCGCGTCGGTTCGCAGAAGATCGGATGGAATTTATGCGCGCAAAAACTGCGATAAAGTGTACGATCTTTCATGTAAAGTGATCCCATTGATTGTGCGCGCTTGAGCTGTTCTACTAATACTTTGGAAATCGGTTTATCTCGTGCGCGTTGCTCTACCTGATGACGACTCAGCATGCGACAGGTGTTGGCGCGCAAGGGCTGCGGTTTACCGTCTTCTAACGCGTCGCCAACACTACGTGCAAGCAAGGCGACATCCGGCGTCAATTTGGAGGTTGGTTTGAAGAGTAATGCGGTGTCCGGCATGAATTTTTCACCCGCTTGCAGTCGCACCAACACATCGTTATCGATTTGTATATATGTGGAAGCAGTATGCTCGCGTTGCTGCGCAGATGAAGGCGACACAGTTGGTGCGCTGTCACTAGTCGCTTCCTCATCATCGTAATCGGTGCTCGTGAGCTCACCCTGTCGCTGAATGACCTCCTCATCAGCTCCCTCGTCGAAACTGCCGTCCTCAATAAGCGCTTGCTGTTCAACGAGTTCTCTTTTCAAGGCCATCTTACGCATTGAGCTTGCCGAAGGTATCAATTCCTCCTCGCTGGTGCGGCAAAAGAAATCCAAGCTGCGCGTTAACTCATCTGTTTGTCGGGACTGTGGACTGTTGTCGATCGAAAGACTTGTGTTCTCCAAAAGCACCTGCACTTCACGTTCATTATTCTGGTACTCGCGTGTGGGTCGCGATTTGCGGCGCTTCGATTTGGTGCGATTTATATGCGTCTGATTCTTCGGACGATTACCTTTTGGTTTCTTCTTTGTGCGTTGGGAGGGACTACCGCTCATTTTGTTTTTGTTTCGTTTTTATTAGAAATTTATTGTAAATTTAATTTAATTTATTGCACGCGGAAGCTTTCACAATCTTATCTTTGTGTTTGTTGTGTATGGTGAACTGTTTACCGTTTTAGTGGGTTTCCAAGGTAACATTGTTTTATAACTTAACGCAAGTAATCGTAAGGGTTGAGTAATTTTTTCCTAAGGCAGCCTTTTTGAAATTATTCATCAATTTTTGTTTTTGAGGAATTTTACTGTTGTTGTGCAAACCAACTCCCTCCACTACAAGGATCCAGAGCAATCCTGACATTCCCACGAGAGTCGGTGCTATGTTACCGGAATTACCCGGATTTATATCCCGCTAAGGGCTTGTCACTCGGTTGCGGTTGCCGTAGCCGAATGTGTTGGTGCGTGAATACCATTCGTAATTCGGAGGTTCGAATCTCCGTGAAACACCAAAATGAAGAAAAGGTTTTTTTCTAATACCGGTTGCCCCTCGGCAGGCAATGGCAAGCCCCCGAGTGTATTTCTGCCATGAAAAAGTTCCTGATAAAAAAACCATTTTTCGTTCGGAGTCGGCTCAAAGCTGTAGGTTCCTCCATTTGTGAAAACAACATCAAGACGCACGCCTCAAATAGGAGGAGGAGCTCGGCCAAACACCCAAAAAAGGGTATAAGCGCCAAACTTGTCACTCAGACACCATTCCCCGCACACGTGCAACAACAACATTTATACTAATACAATTTATACTACTGCAACAACAACAAGAGCAAGCATAGAATCGTGTATTCGCTTAGATTTTAGAGGTCATAAGGACCTACTGTGTAGTCTTATTTGAAGGATTTCGATTTGCGGTGACATCTCAGACTATATTTGTTCTAAAGAAGGTTGTGTAACGAGTTTGCCCCACAGTTGAGAAAATGAAACAATCTGCCTTTGTACTCCCGGTTGGGCTTTCAATAGACTTCGCTGGACGGTGTTGGCAATTATTAAGTGGAAATGTACCAAGTCAATCTATTGCTTTGTTGGTGAATATACAATTTATTTTTGCTTTAGTAGTTGTTGCTGTTGTAACAGTATACTAAACCCTGTCAGTGCGTTGTGTTCGTCTACCATCAACCTAACGAAGTTACTGCTACAACAACAACAACAACAACACGGCAGATCCGGGGGAAACTTGATGCTTTGACAGGTTGAGTCCAGAGGAAGAGAGGTGTCAGATGGGGCAAGTGAAAATGTGGTTAGTATCGTGCGGGAAGCCTTCCAGTAAACTAGCCTTGTCTAGTGCAGCGTACCTTCTTTGTTTTAGTTCTTGCCAGCTGATGATCTGGGGCATCTACGACATCCACCCGATATAAATCCCTTCGTTCCTGCAACCTAAGCCCTCCCTTCTGACTATTGTGGCAATGAATTGCAAACTGTGGATATACTTTTTTTAAGTTCTAAAATGGAATGGCATGTTACCTTAGCGTTTAAATCAGTAGAATAGCTTTCCGATTTCGTAGGCATTCCAAAAATGTGTAAATTTTGATAAATTTAGTAAATTACAATTAAAAGATTCTTCAAAAAATTTACTTTTTGCGTGTATCACCCTTATTAGGTCTTGTTATTGTTGTAGCAGTAACTTTGGTGTTACAAAAATTTGCTTAACAGTAAAAATAACAAAAAAAAAGTGTGTGTTCGCTCGAAAGTGGAAGGCTTCCAGAGCGCAGAAACTTCGTAATGCTAATGCATCTGGCACAGGTTATTACTTTTATTTATTCCACCTAGACAATCTTATAACATTTTAGTGAAGAATATTTTAATTCTAACTTACATTTATAAAATTTTTAACCTGTTTCAAACACTTACAGAAATCATTCTGCTCATTTCGTATTTCATACCCTTTTTTAAGCAAAAAATTTGCAGTTACTTTCACCTTAACGAATATCAGCAACTCAACTCTCCCTCTACAGTCTCACACTTGCCTTTCGCATTTCGTCTTTCTTCACGCCATTTGCATACTAAATAAAAGATTTACTTTGTTTTGTTTTTTTTTTTCGTTTTTCTTTTGCTTAAGGCATACAAATATAATGCAAATTTATATTTAATTTTGTTAAAAATTATCATAATGAGTACAGCATAACTACAAAGGGAGACATTTACTAGATGTTCTAACATTTTTGAGAAAACTGCATTTATATATATAAGTGTAAATGTATGTATATGTGTACTGATACGATTCATTCGTATTGAAATAAAGTTAATTACAAAGAAGAATAAAATAATAAAATGTGTTTGTATATATATATATTTTTAGTTAAAATGAATTTCAATGCTTTATATTGTAAAAATTACTATACAAAACAGTGTTAAGGAGGGAGCTGCGTAAAAACGCCTGAGAAAATTGCAATTCAATTTTGATAAATATAGTATCGAAAATAGTTTTAAGTGAAAGTATACAAAATGGGACGCAGTTGTTGTTGTACGTAAATGCGCCAGTTACGCGTGCAGCGTTTAAATTGAGTATGCCAAATGCGTCTGAAAGAACTATTTTAGAAGTATAAATAATAAAAACAAGCTCGTTTAGCGTTTATTATCTTTTTTTTTGTTTTGCTAAGTATTGATGGCTTGTTTCGCTCTTACTTTGTTTGTTCAATCAATTTTGATGAATAAATATTGTATTTTATATTTTTGAGCTTAAACACAAGGTTTGTTTTTATGTATACGTAATGGATATTTTTGCCGTTATTGTTGTTGTTCTTTTTGTAAGTCGCTACGCCTTTGTAAGTCAATTGCAAAGGCGTTTGCTTTATTGGAAAACTGCGGAAATATTGTTCGACTACTCGAGCACAGTTACTTCTTCCTTGACTAAAAATTCAACGATCTCCTCATCAACTTCTTCAGTATTTAAATTATCAGTGTCAATATCTGTAAAGAAACAAAACGTATTCAATTGATATAAACGTTGTTGTTTTTTTGTTTTTGCATATGTTTGGCATATTTTATTCTTACGATTTCTGAGCTGCAGGCGGCGGCTCTTTTGCTCCTTCCATTCGGCAATGCGCTTGTTGCGGTATTCCATGAACTGTTCGCGTAATTGTGACCGTTTTTCCAGCAATTCCTTAGATGCGCGTGTAAGGCGTAAGCGATCCTTTTGTTCGAATATTGGATAGTATTTCTTCAAATTTTTCTTGATTTCCTTTTGTTGTGCTTCAGTTAACAATGTGGGCAGGCGTGGACGCCATAAGAATTGCACGAAATTCTTCAGTATTGTACGTCGTATGATACGTCCTTGGAAGGTGTACATGTTGAAGCCAGTATCCTCCTTTACCTTCCACGCCGAAACTCCAGTCACAACATAGCGACCAGTTGGATCCCATTCGACTTCAGATGCGCGGAAATGATCAGGTGATGCAGATATAATGAAATCGTTATTGGTGTCTACAAACTCAAAGGTGCCCATAGAAAGGTTTGCCATTACAATGAATTGGCCTCGTGGTGACCAGAACAAGTGCGTGCATGATTTCTTTTCCAACTTCTTAACAAGTGTTGGCTTCACACCTTTGTTCACCTCATAGAAACTAACGTTTGCGTTACTCTGTTCACCATGGATAATGGAGAATTTATTACCTATAGGCTCCCAAGCAAAGGCGAGAATCAATTCACGAATTTCTACTGAATCAACTGGGATTTCCTTCTCGCGCATGTGGAAAATTTCGAAATTGTAGAACATACCGAGGAATTTCACATCCAATTCTTTCTTATCCTTCTTTAATTTCGAGTAACGATCGACTTTAACGCAAAGATAGTCACCAGATTTCTGCCAATGTAACTTACAGTCAGCCACATGGAAGAGGTTTTTATTTCGTATTTCACGTTTCTTGGGAATCTCCATAAGTGTGACACGGGCGGGTATCTGGTTTTGTTCTTCCACCCAGTATGCGATAACATTGTCCGTTGGGGACCATGAAAAGCCGCGAATTCCAGGAATTTTGATCGACTTAAGGTCGAGTAAGTAAAATGATGGTGTTTCGTAAATGTGAATTGAATTATCACCCAACCGTGCGACGTACCTATCGTCGTGAGACCAGCGGAACATCGATAAAACAGACATGCCATCGGCGACGAATGAACGTTTTTCAACACCGGTACGTATATCCCAAATAATGACCTTTTGACCAGTGGGTGTAGGTCCGTAGGTGACAAGGTAATTCTCACAAGGTGAGAACTCCACAAATTGCGTGTTTGGATGCGGGAATTTCTGAATTTTTTGGAAGCTACTGCCGCCCCAAATAGCCACACCGGGTTTGTGGAATGTGACTACATAGGTTCCAAGTGGCGACCATTTCACAAATGTATCAGTAAAACGTTCACGAGCCTCCAATTCATTGGGCTCAGGAAGAGTGTTTTGCCAGAATGAAACTTGCACGGAGTTTGGAGCTGTTTCAGCGGCTACACTGAATTGATCGTAAGCGTCCGGATCTGTGACGAAATTGTACAAATCATTCTGAACTTTGAAGGGTTGTGGAGTAGGAGGTTCCCACTTTTCGGGGATGTTCTCATACCTAATAAAAAGAAAGTGTACACGTAGCAAATCATTTACAACTTCAGTTCAGTATTTTTTTAACTTACTTCTGAAAATCGGTAAACAAATTAACGGCGAAAGTATGGTTTTTATCAAGGCGATGGTTATTCAAACCTTTTACGGCCTCCTCAGCCATGCTTGCGTTTTTGTATTCCATAAACGCATATCCTTTCGTTTTACCTTCATCGTCAACAGGAAATACAACATTCACTATCTCACCGCACTGTGAGAATAATTTTTGAATAACGGATTTCAATTTTTCCAAACGAGATGGCTCTACTTTTGGAATGTTGTCGACAACAACAACACTTTCAACGCCATCCGTCTCCAAGGGGCGCTGGGCCAACATGTTGGCCAAAAGTTCTGCAAATTAAATAATTTCTTTCTTACAATAATTATAAACAATGAATACCGCAAAATGTCATTTCTTAGTCAAATTTGTTGCACAATTTTCCAAATGATTCAATTTTCTGCGCTCATTGACCATTTTTGAGGTTATGTTGCATATACGGTGCTTGGCGTGCAAATTCATTCATCTGCAGCGGCAAAACGGTGCTGCGCTGGCACTTACCTTCATCAGGGATGTCGTCCACATATCCCTCTGGATCGTCGAAATTTGGCTCCTCTTCATAATCGCCATCATTTCCGTCGGCTCCGTACTCCTCGCTTTTCTTTTTAGCCATATTGAAAACACAAATTTGCAGTTTTTCTAAATTACCGACCGCCTTAAGTCATCAAATGTACGCACATCGAACGAAAAAGAAATTGTTGCTGATAGGTTGGCTGCACTGCAAAATGAAATTCACAAACTGACAGTGGAGTTGTCAAACAGATAAATATGCCTTAAGGGAAACGAAAGAAAAAGCAAGCATAAAAAGAAAAACTGCGATATATACAAGATGGGTGTTGTTTCTTTATTGTCGCTCAAAGTGTTTGAGGTTTGCTACAGATGGTCTGGCAATTAGTTAAAAGTGTTAAGTTTTATAAATCTGATATTAATAATTAGAAAATGCATAGTTTTTCGATGCGAGCATGTATCCTATTAGTGACTGAACGTCAAATTTGCATACTTCGCTTACAAAAACAAAAACAATTTTCATTGAGAAATAGATATGACAGCACATGCGTATTGCTTCAGACTCTCAGTCTCTGTATGCGAAACGATTTTAAAAGGGAATTCATTCAGAAAATGTTTGGGTTTGGGGTAGCCGTGGTTTTGATAGTATTAACAATAAAAAAGTAATATTAAAATTGTATTTTGTGTATATCCTACATATAATAAAAATATAAATTAAGTTACGGTTACTTTTTTTATATTAGCAAACAAATAAAAATCATATGGTTTTTGTTTTTATAAGATTTTAACTTATTACCATTGGCTTTTGATACTCAATGCTCAATAGGATGATAAGTTTCATAAGCCCTAAATTTCGAACGATACCGTTTCAATTCTATTAACATTATTTACATAGGAAAGGTGGTTAAAATAAAACGAATTTGATATACATGTGTTAAGGAATTTTTAAGACAGATTTGATGTATAAAATCGGAAAAACTTTTACCCCATTTGCAACCCTGTATGTTGTGTGCGAATCCAGCGACTAGAATGGAAAACGCAAAAAGCAAAAGCAAACGAAAATATGAGAAATTATCCAATGAGCAACGACGAGTAACGACCGCGACCGCGACAACGAAAACGAAAACGACAAGCAGCGGTGCAGTTACGGCGTTACGTTGCAGTCACAGCGGACAGACGGGACGTATACACGGATCAAGAATAGTAGTGAAGGCGAAAATGTCCAGGAATTTTTTTTTATCAAGGAAAAAATAAATAAATAATGTTAAACTAATAATGTAGAGTACGTCGCATTAATCCTGACGATGAATAAAGTGAATGTTAGGTATGAAAATCGGAATTGAAAATGAAATGAGGTGATTGAAAAATCTGCAGAAGCAGATGAAAATTTGAAGAAGAAGAAGCAGTAGTAGAAGTGGAAAAGTTGGGAAAATTCATCGGTGGTGTCTGTGCAAGTGCAAATACACATATGTAGCTCAAGTGTACGTGTGCGTGTGCGTGCGTGAAAATTTTCAGTGCTCTTCCAAAACCGACAGTTCGCGTTATCCAATATAGAGAAAAAATTCCGATACACGCTAGGGATTGTTGCAGGCGTCGCGCCCAGCAGCAATGGCGTTTTCCTATGTACCACATACTATGTACTTTCAAAGCTATTTGAACAATTAGTTGCAAAAAAAAATCAAATCCTTCAAATAAGATGTTGATAAATAAATGACTTTTAACAATGAATGTATTTACATTTACACTACAATTGGGAAAAACATAGTGTGTACAAACTGAGGAAAATTAAATACTTGAGATAAGTAAATTTATGCCCAGCCCAGAAGTGTGTTACGAAGAATTAAAGGATAGCGATGTCCGAGGTGTACCTAAGAATGAAATTGGTGATGAGGCACAAAAAACAAGCTCGAAAGATATGTAATGGTTAAAGCTTTCTATTATGTAGTTCCGCTTTAAAAGTAATTCAAAAACGTCTTAAAAAATCTTTACTAATGGGCCCTAAAAATTCTTAAATTGTTAAATCTTTTCCACTCAAAATCATTGAAGATTCTTCTTAATAACAACAAAAAAAATATTCAAACGCAAATTGAAAAGGATGAGCCGAATTGCGTGCAAAAAATCGCGCAGAAGTTTTTTGGCCAACGAAGGTTGTAGCAGTAGCGGCAGTAGCATTTGCTCTCTCCTCTGCAAAAACATGCGTAAAAAGAGAGCCAGCAACAAACTTTCTTGTGTGTACATAAATTTCATTGTGAAAAAATTAAGGCAAAACTGCTGAGCACAACGAGAAATTGGAGCGAGCAACAACATTGATAAAAGACACGCAATATAAGTACATATGTAGATATGTACATATTTATATATTTTCAAGCAACTCCAGCAACAGACGCTAAAACATAGCAGAAACAACAAAAAACCTATATCCACGAAATAGCAGTAAAGGCAGAAATAAGAGAAATCGCCCAAAATCTACCTTGTTCTTATTTCTGCTTCTGCTGCTTTACTCTTGTTCATCTTTCATTTTCTGCGCTTTAAAGCGTACAGCAGTACAACACAGCAGCATTATTTTGCACATGTTGATGTGGTTGTTGTTATTACTTTTAGTGCTGCTGTTGCGTGTGTTTTTAGTTGCTGGAGCAACATTTCATTGCTGTATCTACCATTTGCTGTTTGCTGCTTTCTGTTTTCTGTTGGTTGATGGCTGCTGTCGCTGCTGCTGTCTGTCTCAATTGAATATGTGTGTTGGAGTCGTCGGCACAGAACGGTCTGTCTGCCTCTTCGCATTCTGCTTGTTACGAGTATTGATATTGTTGTTGGTATGAATGTAGCACAGAATTTTTGTTTTTTGGCTGTCAATTTTGGTCAAAACCACTTCTGCATCGCCCACAAGTTTGAAGGCGCCGCCAACAACAATTACTGATTACTGCAAAGCAGAATTTTTCAATGAGGTGTTGCGCTGAGTTGTCAAGTGGCAGCACCAGAATTGAAACGAATAGCAAAACTGAGTGTCAATTCAACAAAATTTTAAACAGTTTTATTTTGTGTTCTGAAAAACGATTTTTTAGGCTGAAATGTGAATCATAAATAAGCTTCCATGCAGTGGTTTTATAGAAAGATAAAATCGCAGATGTTCAGTGTGTAAATTATTGTAGTTGCGTACGAACAGTGATAGCGGCGGCCAAAACACCACCTTAGCAGAGGATGTCCAATGTCTTCAACTAATACGTGCCAAAAAAATACATTTTAGTGAACCATTTCATAAAATAATAAAAATATAGAAAAATCAGCGAAGCGCGAATCTCTTCTATCCATCATCACAATCACATCATATCAAATAATTACTGAGCAACATACTTACAACTCTACGTTAGGCGAGGCCAGTCGGTCGGTCACTGGATCCATCGATCGGGCGATCGTTGGTCAGTCACTGGGTTCGTTCGTTAAGTCCTTCGTTTGGTCCGTAGGCAAAATTCCCGCTGTAACTTACTTTCAATTAGTTACATGGTTTTGGGTCTGCAGTGAAGGCGTTCGGTCGGTCCAGTCGGTTGGGTCCAGGCGGTCGGAAGTTTATGCAGTTCTGAATGTCTTTATGCTTTAATCATGGTGAAATTGACCACCGACACAATACGCTACCATATTAGAATCTTTCTGATTACAAATCATGACAGAAGGACATGAAAGGTAATTGTTTACATTCACTTTATTTATTTTGTTGTATGTATTATAGATTTCAAAAACTAACTGTACTTTATAAATTACATGCAATATTTTTATTCCGTATTACTGCAAAAATTTCACTTTAGTATTTTAAATATCTGTGTCCGCAGGCCGAATACCCTTGGCTTGCGCTAAAATACAAAACAAAGGAAATTACATTTCATATTAAATTAATAAGTAAATATTTAAGAGTAAGAAGTAATTTAAGTTAAAAACTGGGAAAATCCCACACTTCATAAAGATGACAAGAGCTACAGAAAAATCTTTAGGTGCTCAAAGAAAATGGGGAAAGTGCCATTAAATAAGCAGTCAATCCAAAAACAGAAGCGTAATTTTTAATACAATATAATAATAATAAAATCAAAGGCAAACCTGTATCACATTAAAAAAGATAGATATGTTGCGACTTCAGCCCTCAAAGAATATTGTTTGGATGTATTTCTGGGACTAGTCGATAGTACAGTACCAGATTAGTTGTTACAGCACCATAATAGGTCGTACTATCAATCACTCCCTACACCTCTAACCTTCGGGCACTAGACAATGCTGGTTGGGGTGCCATAAAGTAGGCAGGTTGTAGTTGAAACCTGACGGGCAGAACAATCCCACGCGCAAGAAGTAATTTAGCTGTGTAATTGGGTAACAGATATAGAACATCATCTCCATAAGCCGGTGAACGACGACACATACTATCTGAAAAGATTTTACACAATCCATGGCCAGTGGCGGTTTCAACCGCGAGCACAAGTATCTAAACCTCAAGTATGGAGAGTACAAAAGTTTCGGCACCTATAGAGCTAGGTTGGGTCATAGCACGAGATTAGATTAGTACAAAATAAAAACTAATTCCTATCCATTGTCTGATAACTTCATGAAAATACTATAAAATTATTCCGGAATAAATAAATGGTAGTGTTTTTTACAGATACATGAATGTACGTTAAATGACAAAGTTGTACTAGCCTCTAACTAGTTTCGCGATTCTTAATGGAAGTATGCCAGGCCACTCTGGAATGAGTGACGTTAACTCTTAAGGGGTTATATACAGTTAGAAGGCCGAATAAAGGCGAATTTTCCAGAATTTGTACACTTATTATTTTATCTTTTAACTGTATTTTAAGACTTAGTATTAGTAAAAATATTTATTTGGAAAAGAGCTACAGCTGAGCTTCTTTAAAAAAACTCGTTTTGCTGGGAACACTATATTTCTGAACTTGTTTCTCTGAAATTAAAAAGGCAAACAGATCTCGTTAAGTAATGTTAAATCTAGTAATTAATCGAAGGAATAAGCAAAATAATTTTTGTTTTGACAAATGGCGGTTTTTCAAAAAAAAAAAAAAACGATTTTTGACCAAAAATTCGGCCTTAAATTTTTAATAAAAAAAAAAAAATTATCGGTGAGAAAAAATATTCGATTAATTACTAAAAAATATATTCAAGAAGCTCGTGTTAAATTTTGAGACAATCAGTTTAGCCGTTTTCGAGTAATGTTGATTACCGGCTTTGAAAACAACATTTTGAGAAAAACGCGTTTAAAGTTTGAAAAACACTTTACATAGGAGTTGTCTATTCCAGGACCATATAATACACCCTTCGCCGCTTTTTTTGGGATTATACAAGAATGGGCCAAAATACCTCAAGATCACATTCGTGCAGCATGCAACTCATTTTTTGACCATTTGAAGGCTATAGTCAAGGCAAAAGGTGCTCATATGGAGCTAAAGTGAATATATGTTGAAATTTTAATCATTTTTGAACAATTTTGTCTTTGAAATCAATAAAAACTAATTTCACACAAAAAAATTATGGTATTTTGAATAGGTACAGGTCGTTCACCCTCTAAATCGGAAGTATACGTTAGCATGGAAAGTTTACAATAGGCTGGTGCATAAAAGGGACAGCTTTCCAGGTAAGCGCTGCTGCTCTGATCACTCTGAACGCATTTTCAAATTTGCGTGGAACTTCGAAAATATTCACCGGAACGATATTAAATTTTCTGTGTGTATTCTTAAATATATGTACACTAGCTTTAACCCGCGGCCCCGCTCGCGTAGGAGTAGTTTTGAGGGATTTAGGATATGTATATAAAAGAATTACAAACAATAATTTCATAGAAAATAATTTTTTATTAATAACCATAATATTACAATACCCGGCATCCGTTGCTATGCCTCGTTGAATTAAATCAAAACAACCAATCAGAAAAATATCAAGCAAAATTATTTTTATTAATTTTCTATCTCAAACCGTTTTTGAACTTTTCATTTGGGTCATAGTTGAACAGCTTATGCGGATTATGAAGTCTAGAGTGTGCTATAAATAGTGGGAAATAGGAAAAACTAAGATTTTTTAGATTAAATTTAAGCAAATATTCGATTATTAGTGACGAATGAGAGTGGTGGCGCGGCCTGGGGGCTGTGGAAAGGAAGTTCCATCATAAAAACATGCCTATAACCTTCATTGGGTGAAAATATGAATGTATAAAATTTTTTACGTCATTTGGTGTTGTCGTTTCGTAGTGATGCGCGGACAACGTACAGACATTCACCTTTATAGTATAGATGAAGAAAAAAAAATTAAAAAAAATATATTTTTTGAAAATTCTAACTGTATATAACCCCTTAAATGCTGAGTAACTGAAAGTATTTGATATTGTTATTAGGTTTTCATTTCCTCAAAATATGCAAAATCTCAAGGGCAAGTAAGGTCACTTTGTAGTCTCTCCTTTTAATTTATCTATTAATGACACCATAAGTACTCAGTTTATTTTTCGATATTTTTAATTTAAAATAATTTGTAGGCATTTGAACGAATAATATAGGTAAAAGCATGGTAGAAAACAACAGACATTAAAAAAATACTTAACTTTTCCAACAAAAAAACATACGCTTTCTTTACGATCAAGAATCGTTGAAAGGGCATCAAACTACTCAAAATGGCCATTCAAATATGCTTACATACATATAGTATGTACGTCTATTTGTATGTGTGCATTAGTGGGCAGTTGGGTTTGTCAGTACGCCTTAGATATCGTGGCGCTTACACGATGTGTCGCCCATCCAAATGAGTCACATTATGCACTATCCATAAACATACTGCGTCGCGGATCGGCTGTGGAAGTGCTGAAGTGTGCCATTGAAATTCAATAGAATGAAATCAAAAGCCACTTCCGCTCTGTATATGCCGATATCGCTTTCATTTTATTTTTATTTTCAACAAATAACGAATTAAAATTCAGAAAACACTTGAAAAGTTCGTTCGTTCGCGTATATTCATTCATGGTTGTTTCGGTCGTTAATCAAATTACGCACAAGTTTACGAAGCCATAAAAAAACAAATCGGCACATTATTGGATTTTCGCCGCCAACGCTATGGAATAGACGACAACGACGCCTAAATTGAAATCGAATTATAGCTTGAATAGGAATATGATAAGCTACAGCAATGTCCGCCAGACAACATGTAAAATAATGCGCGATGGAGATCGCGTCACGCCAGTGCCCATATCCAAGCACTTAAGCTATTACAATTTCAATTTCGATTTTCGGACCGAACGTGATGCACTTTTGCTTGTTTGTGTGGCATGAGGCATTTAAGAAACTGAAAAAAAATTTAGGTTAGCTCCATTTATCAATTTTATGCCGAACTTTTTAGGTAACCCAATAAAAACTGTTTATTGAACAAAACGACAAAACAACTGAGAACTACAAAAGGAGCCATGAGGTCTTTTAAAAAGTTGAATATACCATTGTATTCCGTAACTTTTGAACACTAAAAGAAAAAGAAAAAAAATTGAAAAAAAGAACCAAATGGAAATAGCAGAAAAAGTGGCTATAAAATCATATCATATGTATAGTAATAGCTGTAAAACGAAAAAAATCAAAAAGAGTTTATTTTTCCTCTTCCAGCCATTTAATAATAAGGAGGCATAAAAAGTAGAGGTGAAAGCTAAAAAAAAAAAAATTAAGGAGTGTAGGCAGAGTGTCTGGAAAGAATGCCTATTGTGTGATATGTAACTAAGTATGTATGTGTGTATACATATACCATATACAATCGAAGGCGGTTGCATGAAGTATCAACCATCAACTTGTAATATAAGCTAACCTTTATTTCATAATCTATTGTGCTAGTTAGTACATACTAATTCACATACTGTAATACATAAATACATACATACATACAAATGTATGTATATAGATCATCTATTTGAAGCGAACGCCCTTGTGTTTATTTGATCTATTTGAAAACACATATATTCATATGTATGGATGCATGCATGTAGCATACATATGTGTGCATGTAAGTATGTTTGTTTTATCGCGCGCACACCCACTACCATTCTGAGGTTTTCTCAATCAGCCGCGCGAAGCCAGCCAACTTTGCAAACAATCAGACAGTCAATCAACTTGCCAGTCATTCAATTCATTCTTTTTATGCGTGTTTTTTTTCTTCGTCTTTACAATCATACAGTGACATCATTTCGTCCGTTTGCTTGCCCTCCAATTCATTCAAAAACATTTCTTTACTCTGGTCTTTGTGAAATACAAGCGAATTCCTTTGCTTCCCCAAAGCTTCTGTGCCTATGCCAACACTTAATTTATTGCTATTAAATATTTTATGGTTTGTATAATGAATAGTGTTCGACTTCTGCCATAATCGAAAGTTTCATTCATAAACTTGTTTCCTATTTAAGTTGCGCCAATCTATGCACTCACACATTTTACTATGCATATGCGTTTTAGCAGTTTCAGTTGCAAATGTATTTAATAGTAGGTTTCCAACGCCATTGATTGGAATAGTACTGTAAAAATTAGGGAATTTGTTTTGTATTTTGGGGTTAATTTGAGGAGTTTGAATTGTATATAGCCAAATAAATTCTGAGTAAATATGAGCAGCATTGTACCGCTTTTTACCGCTGAATGTTATTTGTTTATCACTGCGGTAAAGCAATTGCTGCACTTGTCAGCGTAATCATATTTTTACAATACTTGCAGAGCAAAATGCAATGAATGAATCTTCATTTCGTAGGTTGGCGGACCTTTTCAACATTGTGTGTGTGTGTATATGTACATATGCATATGCTTCCTACTCACTCTTAGTGCTTAACAGCACTATAGACTAGTTGATGTTGGCGTTATAAAGACAAAATTTCATTTTCCTTTTTTCACATTGTCATATTTCTTAATAGTGGGTGGCAGCGATAGTATACAAATAAATGTACCTGAAAGTTAATCGTACAAACTATTCAAGCACTGCCGTTTCGCTGTTTTCTTTTCCCTGTTACAAACCCCCTACGCACGTCTTATATTTTCACTATCATTCAACGTCGTGTGTTTGATGGCATTGCTTTTGTACAAAAACTCGATGGACGCGCCATTGTTCTTGTAATCTAAATCCTCGAAACTTGACATACACACATGCATTCACTTGCATATACACACTCGTACACTCAGGTGTTCGTTCATTCATGATTATTGTAAAAGTTTATACAAAATATATGTACATACTGGTACAGATGTGTGTATGTATGTATGTATGTGCGATGAGTGGGTCGGTAAATTCGTGTAGCAATCGGCAAATCGTCTGGGAAATGTTTTGAGGGTTTGTCTTCGTTCGCTCTTAACATCTACACACATTAATTTGTGGATGAATATGTGTGTGAGTAGTGCACTTAGAAAAACTTTCAGAAAAACTTCGACTATGCAGATTTAAAACTGTTTCAATTTTGGTATAATAAAGAGCAAATTCGAAGTGACTCTAAAATCGCGTTATTTTAGAATTTTTTGTTTTTTGCGGGCGGTCGTGTGCATTTTCTCCATATAAAAAAAATTCCAGCCTTTGTGGAAGAAAATGCATAACACTTGAACAAAAAACAAAAAACAGTATGGAAACTCAATGCGAATTTGTAGCCACGTTAACCTAACACAATATTATTCCACAATTCAATGGATTACAAGACTGCATACCTAAAAAAAGACTGCAAACCTCTAAAAACTAACTAAAAAGTTTGAAATTTTGATGAAAATTGTTTGAATTTGTTCACATTATGTATATTACAATGTATAAAGCTTTGACATACTTTGTTGTAGTAAAAAAAAAATAAAATTAAAAATATTAAATAACAAAATATTGTGAACACATATACATACATATACGTGCATACTCCCATGCATACACTATTGTTCAAAAATTAAAAACTTTCTAATATACATATATATATTTTGATAAGTTCTTTTTATTAAATAGATATTTTTAATTATACTACTTAGATAGTTGAAAACTTGGAAACCTCGAAAGCTAATCGCATTTTTCGCAACTTCGTAAACTATTGCGAAATTCAATAATTTGACAGTTCAATCAGCATTACATACATACGAATCAACTCAAACAGACATAACATTAAAAAATATTATTGAATTTATTTTCTAAAATTACCACCTCACTTGTCTTCAACTTCAAAATTAGTTCTGTTTACTATATTTTTTAGTCTAGACCAACAGAGTGGGTATCAGGACAATATGAAAGTAATACAAAATTCTTAATCAACATCAACACATAGCGGTTATTTCTAAATTGAATTCGAATTTAAAAATAAGTGAGTTTGCAAAAGTATTTGTTTAGTCATTAAATCTTCTTTTATCTACATATAATATTTGCCAAAAACTTCTTTTTTGCCAATAACAAAGATAAGAATAAAGAAAAAAATACAAAATATATGCTATAAGGTCGATTTCTTAAGATAATTCGGATATTAAAAAATATGTATTCATATGGATGTATAAATGAAGGTGCTTAGATTTTGGTTAATACTGTGTATATGCGTGTCTACATTCAAGTACCCCACACCTTTGTTCAGCTCGTTTTTTGACACAACACTTCGTTTCGGCTATTTCAACGCTCTCACTGCATTAGTTATTGGCCTAGGTAACCTATCACCCACATCCATTATTTACCACCCACCACCCTTGAACCGAACTGCCACATCGGTTAGGCAGTTGTTGGTTGTGTTTTGCTTTTAAAAGATGGAGTAAAGGAATTTTTTTTGTTGTGTATGGAGCGCGAGAACGTAAGTTTGTGCAAAACGTGCGTTATGAGGAGAGAGCCAATGTGATGGAGAGAGTGTGCGCTGCACATTTTGAATGTAATGAAAAAAGAAGAAAACATATTTATTTGGTGTTTTCTTTTCAACTTCTGTTGGACAGGATTGCTTGTGACACTTGGAAGTGGGCAGGCGAATCTCTCTGCTAGTGCTTTAAGGATGCATGTACATTTTTATAATTGCACTAATTTCAAAATGAGCAGTACAAAAACGGTGAATAATTAATAAAACAGAATTTGAAAAGTGTGTTCAAAATTGATATGAATGAATACGCGCACATGCACAAATATATATGCATTCATGTATGTAAGTATACTTTTGTGCCTGGATTTCGCTCTCCAAAGCCGGGAGAACACGAGATCCCGAAACGAAACGAAAAATGTTCTTGCCCTATTTTCCATATGCATATGCACATATGTAAGTAGAGAGCAAGATTACTCAACAAATTACTCCGTAAAAGAGATCTTTGTACATAAGTATGTATGCCAACTCAATACAAACTCTGGTTTTTTTTTTTTTAAATAAAAAAGGTTTTATTTGTGTTTTCAATTTCAATATATGTATATAAGCCGACGGTTTGTTTTGCTAAAAGGTAGTAAAAGATATCAAGCAATAAAGTTAAAACAACAATGGCGCATATTTTGTTGTTGCTTGATTTTTCTGTAATATAAAATTCGAAATATTCAGTGGCATGTATTTTGTTGTTCCTTGAACTCTCCAGACAACAACAAAGTAAAAAGTAAGCAAAGTTAGACAATTTAGAGAACAAAAAACTATTAAAAATTCGAATCAGTTGGGATCTACTTCTACTATTTTGTGGGTGTGCCTAATGATACATATTTCGGTTCATAAAGTGCGTGCGTTTCTATAGGAAAGAGCAAAACTATTTATTGGGAAAAGTAATCAATGATAAGATTACCTCTTGAAATGCACTTGTTTCCACTTGTTGGGTTTCCAAAAAACCCCACCAAGCATAGTAAAGTCATTATTCTTCGTCGTCTATCTCATCTAACAGTTGGCCCAGAAAACAGGCTGCTTGGACAGGGTGGGTGCAGTTGTTGTTGCATGTGTTACATGCCAGATATTTTATATGTTGAGTAGTGTGTGTGAGTCAATTTTGGATAAGTAGGAGTTCAACCTACTACAAAAGGTAAAGGTGAAAAACAAAATTGCGAGAGTAACTTCGGCTGCCATATCATCGGTAACTCGGTAATGTTTTCTCATACTCCTTCTCCAATCATGCGTTATTCATACGGCACCGAAGTACGATTGAAGGAAGGTGCTGTGATTTTTTTCGTATATTACCAACACATTCTCAGTTATACCAGCCAATCAGCAGATTCTTTCAAATTCACTGAGAGCCGGTTAACGGTCTGATCTTGGCGACACCACTAAAAATCTGTTCACCATTGGTGTAAGTAGTGTGAAGTAAGGTACTTACACTTGATTGGAGAAAAGGGATCTAGGCTGGAGAATTTCTTCAAGTCATCCCCAAAGGGCACGCTAAGGATTCTCAAGCGCCTAGCCGCCAGAGCCGGACATTTGCAGAGAAAATGTCCAACAGTCTCTTTCTCTGTAGGATCCCCACAGCTTCTGTAATAGGGGTTGTACGGAATTCTAAGCTTCTCCGCATGAGCACCGATCACCCAATGACCAGTGAACACCGTAATGAGTTTGGAAATTCAATGGCGGGGGATTCCCATCACCCTAAGCGTTGTGTTTCTATCGTATTGGGGCCATAGTGTTTTCGAAATAGCACACGATGAGACAGACTTCCATCTGTATTGCGCTTTTTTAGAAAGAAATTGTGTAGTTTCCCTTTAACAACTGACAAAGGGACACCGATGTCTGAGAGGGGGGGACAGCTGAAACCGGTTCTGTCGACCCCTTCCTGGCAAGCTCGTCGGCAATTTCATTTCCCTCTATATTTCTGTGCCCAGGAACACAGATAAGGGAGAAGTTTCCTGCTCGATCGAGATGTTTGAGTTCCTCCTTATAGGAGTTAACGAGAAGAGAGCAGCAAAACGGCGACGACAGTGCCTTGATTGCAGCTTGGCTATCGGAAAAAATATGAATGTCTCCCTCCCAACAGCGATCCCGAAGCATTTTGCATGCCTGCAGGATCGCGAAGACTTCTGCTTGTTTCCGGCAGTTTAAAGGAGACCGAAATGCTGGCTGATTTAGAGTAAACCCCCGCTCCCACTCCAGACTCCATTTTGGATCCGTCAGTGAAAACAGAGGCATCTATATCCGTACCGACTCTCCGCTCTTTCCAATCTTGCCTGCTCGGAAAGATAGCCCTAGCACAACCCTCAAAGTAAAGTTTGCGGATGGAGAGGTCGGTGCGAATAACAGAGAAGGAAGGGGAGATCTGCTTCAAGATGCTACTATGTCCTACAGGAAGTTGTCTCCAAAGGCCAATCTCCTTCAGCCTAATAGCACTCTGAGCAGCAATGGATTTAACCTGCAGATCCACAGAAATTAAGTGAAGAATAACGATATTTAAATTAACATCAATAAGTACAGAGTGAAGAGGCGTGACTACGGAAGTACACACGTTTGATTGAAACACCGAAACACCAATTGGTAGAAGGTTGAAGTTATTTCTAATAGCAGTCGTACTTCGGCAGCCCATGGCCCCCAAGCGCAGTTCCACCATGAAAAAGGTCCTCATAAAAAATATCAGCCTTAATGAGTCGGCTTAAAACTGTAGTCCCCTCCATTTGTGGAACAACATCAAGACGCACACCACAAAGAGAAGAAGGAGCTCGGCTAAACACCAATAGAGGGTGAAAGCGCGAATTATATGCCACAAATGGAGGGACCTACAGTTTTAAGCCGACTACGAACGGCACATATTTTTATGAGGAGCTTTTTCATGGCAGAAATACACTCGGAGGTTTGCCATTGCCTGCCGAGGGGCGACCGCTATTAGAAACATGTTTTTCTTAAGCGCGAATTATAAATAAATAAAAATAATTACAGAGTGGGCTGGTCTCTAGGCTTTTGAATTGAATTTAGTTCAACTGTAAATGAAAGATGGAATAATATTTTTAAGATATTTTTTATTGGAATGATTAAATATTTTCATTGAACGCTGAACACGATTTTCTTCAAACAAATGCCCGCGATGGACTATATAGTAGCCCATTCCATCAATACAGTTTTTGAGTATATTTTCGCGGTTTTCTTCACTTATCTCTCTAATGGCAACTTCGATTTCATATTTCAACTCTTGAATCGTCTCTGGACGATTGACGTAACATAAGCTAATGGAAACAATTAAATCACAACTTCATGACGTCGAATTGATATCAACGTTTCGGCTTATTACGCGACTTTCAAATATTTACTAAATTTTCCACCTTTGTTCAAACAAAAGGTGACCCGATTTGTAAATCACTCCGTAGGAATGTTATTTTAGCTGCGAAAGTAAAAACCAAAACGATATTTCCAATCAATAAACATGCAATTATTTTATACATTTTTAAAGTTTTTGCTGCCTTTATTCTCTTCATAATCTATTTTCTTTATTTGTTAAATCGTTCATTGTTTCGTCCACTCACATTACTCAAATTTTTATTCATAAATTTGCACGCTACTCGTGCATTTCGTACATTTGGTTGTATTCTCGTCCGTATCATTCAATAACTTGTTCCATTCATAATACCATACAACAAGCAGGTCACCTAGATTCGTTTATTTGCCGTTGCCTCGGTAGTCATTTTATCAACGACTAATCTACTTGCCATTTTTTCTTCGCTCATCAGTTTGTCCGTCCATTCACACAATTATTTTTATATATTTTGAATAATATTGTACTTCTTTTTTTGTGTTTGTGGTGTAGGTGTGTTCTGTGTGGAAAAGGCTGGGCTGCTGATAGTGGCACTTCATATTACACCTACATACGTATGTATGTATTACCTCGCTGGTTGGTTGGTTGGATGGTTTATTTCTATGGCTGCTGCTGCTGTCGCTGCCGCTGCTGCTCGCTAACTGACTTGCCGCCGCCTTTTCCGCTGCTTACTGACGCTATTACAGCAATCAAGCAGCCGGACGTTGTACATTCATTCAGCCAATTCTTGTGTTTGCTTGTTTATATACATGCATATGTATGTAGTATATATAGCATACTTACACATAAAAAAAATACATATCTAAACTATGTCAACGTTGCCTTACTGTTGCAGCACTGAATGAAGGTCTCCAACGACACACCATTTTACCCCATTCAGGGGAATATTGATATTCTTTGAAGAGCAGGGGTAGTGGTCGGATAAAAGATTTTACTAACTACAAAAATAGCATTATTTAATTATAAATATGAGAATAAATTAGAATATTGATTATAACTCAATATGCTCTGAAAATAAATTTTGATGGCTCTAAAACTAATTTGTTATCTGCCCTGTACCAAGACAATCCAGCTTGCAATTAAAGCTATTTTTAACTATCTATTTATTTTATTTTTAATATTTATGGTGCTCAACAACGTATCGTAGTTCCTTTCCGTTGCCCGTAGGATACACACTTTTTTTAAATTTTTTGTTTTAGTTTTTTCCAGTTTAGTAGGTACATCTGCCAACTTTCGGCACTCAGTAATTTTTATAAAAATGATGGAAATATAAACGTAACATTAAATCATTATTTAAAGTACATTTCTTTTTACAGCATAAGGTTGTTGTTCTTGTTTCCTAATCCTAATTACCGACCAGCACCGTTTTAATACCACTCTTCTCGTGTGATGATGTCTTGCTTTTTTTGTTTTTTGTCAAATCCTTCTTTTAAGTCAGACCCATTTTGTGAGATCCAAGTATAACAGCAAATTCTTTATGTCGATGTCCGAGATCTCATTAATTTGCTGTAGGAACGGCTTACCGAAAGAGCGAAGTCGTGCCCTAGCTAGCCCTGGACATTCACATAAGTAGTGGAAAAGACTTTCCCTTCATCCCTTCCGCTTGACAGCTTTTGCAGATGGGGTTGAAGGGGAAGTTGAGTCTGGCTGCATGATCCCCTACCTTCCAATGACCTGTATGTAAGGGTTGCAGTGATGCGTGAAATGTATGGTCGAGAGCATCCTAACAGATCCTTTGGATTTTGTACGACGGCCATGTGTTTTTTGTTGTAATACATGTAGTTAATTGCTTCCACATTCTTTCGACTAAAGCACAGCAGTGTGAAGCAATGGATGTTTTTATTGTGTTGAGTGGGGTGGAGACTGCCACAGCCTCTGCTATGTCTAGTGTCGAAACTTTTCTTGCTAAGAGGGGTAATGCATATAAGAATTACATGATACAAAACGTAGAACAGCTTGATATTTATTTTAGGGATGAAGTATCTGCTAGGGCTGTCGGAGTTATTCGTTTTAGTCTTCGTTTTTGCAGTTCCGAATGTGGAATTTTCAGCATTTCTTCGTTTGTGTGTGTTAGCAGTCTGTGAATATGATTTGTGCTGCATTCTCGAATGACGTCTTCCATAAATTTAATTTTGAGGTCCCTGTTTATAGTATATCGTCATTGTTTATGTACCAGCCTGCGTTTGTGATAGTCCTTAGGATTTTTGATTGCAGTCGTTGCATTATTTTAAGGTTTGACTTGCCTGCTGTTCCCCATAGTTCGATGCCTTATTTCCAGATTGGAGTTATATGAGTTTTTTACAATAGATTAACAATTTACAATACACAAATAGGCAACACAGGTCTGCGGAAAAAATGAGCATATTTTTGAAAATTTTATTAAGTGGTTGGAGTGAATTTTTTTTTATAATCTGCTCGATAAATTCAAGGCATTTATTTTTTGAATATATTATCCGGCATGTGACCGTCGCGGCTACGAGTTACATGACCCATTCGACCAATCCAATTTTTAACTACTTTTTCCAATAAATCTGGCCGTAGGACGTCAATGGTGGTTTGAATTCTGCAATAAATCGATTGTTAAGCGCGCTGTATGGCAAGTTGCGCCCTCTTGTTGGAAACAAATGTCGTCGATGTTTAGCTGATTAATTTTTGGAAAGAAAAATTCAGACAGCATGGGTCGATAGCGCTCGCCATTGACCGTAGTGGCAGCTTCTTCCTCCTTTCACAAGAAGAAAGGGCCGCGTATAGATTTATTTTTTTCAAAGTAAATTTGCACAATTTGGAAACGTTGTTCTGCAGTTAAACGATTTATGTTTACTTGACAAACCTTACCGAGCAGAAATGCCAACACACTTCGCTTTTCTCTGCTGTAAACAGAATTGTCAAGGACCTCTCCGAGCCGTTTGATACGAGGTTTCAGACAGGGTGACTCGCTGTCGTGTGATTTCTTTAACCTGATGTTGGAGAGCATCGTACAAGCCGCAGAACTTAATCGCTCAGGCACAATATTTTATAAGAGCGTACAATTGTTGGCGTACGCCGATGATATTGACATTATCTGCCTTCTCCAAACTGGATAAAGAGGCAAAGCGAATGGGTCTGGTGGTGAACGAAGACAAAACGAAGTATCTCCTGTCTTCAAACAAACAGTCGGCGCACTCGCGTATCGGCACCCACGTCACTGTTGACAGTTATAATTTTGAGGTTGTAAAATTATTGAAAGTTCTCATGCAGCTGAAAAAAAAACACTCGATAGATGCCATAAACTGTATAACTGTTTCTTTCTAAAAAATATAATTCATTGTTTAATAAAAACCTTATAAATCAAAGTGCTAAACTTTGTACGAAATTCACTAAAATATAACAGATTTCAAAAAATTGCATCAACATTTACAATTTTAAAATTTCTCTTCTTTAGATGAGGTTTATGTGGAATATAATTAAGAATATAATTGCGAGCACATAATTAAAGTCTGACGTAAAAAATGTAGTTTCGAGAAAATATCGCTGTAGAACACGATTTTTGGTGGAAATTATCAAGCGGCGTGAAACATATTTTTATTACATAGAAAAGTGTACATGTCTGTGGCATGGGAATTAATGTAGGATCCTCGTGCTTTCCTTGTCCATTTTTAAGAAAACAATGTGATTGAGGCATATTTTCGTATGTATGAAATTGCTTTGATAGGTGGTATATTTTTTTAATTTTTATTTTTTAAAATTTTTATTATAATTTTTATTTTTTATTTTTTGCTTTTTAATTTTTTTTTATAATATTTAATTTTTTTTTATATTTTTTTATATTTTATTTTATTTTTTTTATTTGTTTATTTATTTGTTTTTTTTTATTTATTTTTTATTTATATTTTATTTATATTTTTTTTTTATTTTTTTTTTTTAATTTTTTTTTTATTTTTTTTTTTTTAATTTTTATTTTTCTTTTTAATTTATATATTTTTTCAATTTTTTTTATATTTTATCTTATTTTCTTATATTTTATTTAATTCTTTTATTTATTTATTTATTTTATTTTTTATTTTTTATTTTATTTTTTATTTATTTATTTTTTATTTACAATTTTTGATTTATTTTAAATTTTTTTAAACAAAAAGTTTTTTGATTTTCATTAATTTGAAGTTCTTTATATTTTGAATTGGAAATTTGTATATTTTTCATGCAATTAGTTTGACTCCCAAAAATGTTTATGGATTTAAATAAACATATACACACAAACATACATACGCAAAACATGCACGATTGCCATACCACACGCTCGCTACTAGTCGGCGCTCACGCTTTTCTTCAACAACCTTTCGCGAAATTCATTCATTCATTTGTTCTGCACAACACAAAGCATATTGTGAATGAATTTCTTCGTCAGAAGTGTTTTGCACAGTTTGTCATTCACGATAGTTGTTTGCGAGCTTGCATACGTTTGTTCTGACCTTCGTTCTTATGTACGGAATGCGATGTTTGTGTGGATATATAGATATGTGCGTAAATTTTGTTCTCACCATCGAGTCGGGCATAGTTGCATAGTTGAGCATAAAAACGACATTGAGCAGCATTTGTTTTATAGGCAGCGTGGCCGAGCGGTCTAAGGCGCTGGTTTTAGGCACCAGTCCGAAAGGGCGTGGGTTCGAATCCCACCGCTGTCAGTGAAATTTTTGTTTTTTTATTTGTCGTATTTTTTGGGAAATAGCATTAAATAAATATATGTGCTATGTCAATAGCATTTCAATGTTAGTTGTGTTTACTATATTTTATATAAATTTGAAAATTTAAAAATGCATATCTACATATCTGTGGTCGTACGGCACAGAGTTGTGAGTCGAAAATGCTTCAATAAACACTCTTTAACATAAATTCTTTCTATTAGTTTTGTATGTAGTTTAGAAATAAAGATAATAAATAGAAAGTTAGAAAATTATGATAACGGTTTTGTATTTAGAACGTTATTATATTAAGAAAACATTTTTTTATCTCAAGTCGACTTAAGCTGCTATCGTATCCGACCACGACAGTCAGTTGTAAAGGGTTTTTCAATAAGGGCGGGTAGATGTTGAAATGGAATAAAATGGCGTTTGCTGTGTGTCACGTAGCGCCGTCCTGCTGGAACCACATGTCGTCTAGGTCCATATGGTTCAATATGGGCCATAAGAAATTGGAAGGGCCACCACGTCTACCGAAAAATGGGCGCAATGCGCGCAACGTTTGCGTTAATGAACACTCATTTTGATAATAAAGTTTTATCATTTGAACGTGCTGTTCAATCGTGTAACTTGCCATGATAATTTGGCATAAACAACTGAATAATAAACAAAAGATTTGACAGATGTCACCAAAACAAAATGACTGCCACAGGGCGCCAAAACCGACCCGCGCCAATTGAAAAACCCTTTACATTATAGTAACGACCCGGATTTATATTTTGGGCCAAGGACTGTTGCTTCAGCAGTATTCCCCGTTCATGTATGGTAAGTGTTTATGCGGCTACAACAACAACAACAACCACATATTATGTGTGTTAAAACGGTAGCCACTTTCGAGAGTTTTCATAAAAATAAATGCAGATTTGGAGTTTCTTTCCTGGGGTACGGTACACTAGAAAGGGCTAGTTAACTGGGGCGGCAGCTCTTCGTCGGGAAAAACCCGAGTCATTCTCGTAACGTAGAACCGGCTGCCATGTTAATGGAGTTTCTTTCCTCTACGTTTCTTCTTCTTTATAATTGAATAATTTTTTATTTATTTTATTTTATTTTCGTTTTACGTTTATTTCATTTTATTTTGGTAAATTTTTTTCGTCTTATTTCGTTATATTTTATTTCATTTCATTCTCTTTTATTCAAAGTTTTTATTTATTTTTCAATAATTTTTTTTATCTCATTTTAAGCTTTATTTACATAAATTAAATTTTATTCTGCTACATATTTATGTATCAAAATATTTATTAGAAATTGCATTACTCTGTACTTGAGATGTGCACATATGTATGTATATTTGCACATACGTACATATGTATTTATAGTTTTGCACATTTTTTCATTCATGCACTTGCGCATCTAAATTTTCATTGATAATTTCCCCCTTTCACAATTCTAGACATGTTTGTACGTACGTATGTATGCGTGTCGATTTGGCAAGGTATATGACCATGAGGCTTTAAGCGGAGCAGCAGCAGCAGGCTAGCCCATTCTGAGCATGGTATATAAATTTATATACATGCACACATGACCATGCACATAGTCAATAATCGAGCAATACATCCACTGGCTGTTCACTTAGCATTGACAATATTATCAGGGGCACACGCCTCTTTTTTTCCACAATAACATACCTGCTATATGTACACTATTGCACGAATATCCCATTGCAAATATCTATAATGCAGAATAAACATTTTTAGGTACAAACAACTGCAATGTAATGTATTTAATTTAGCAAGCAGAGGGTAAAATAACACTGTGCAACAAATTCAGGTTAGCAAAAATTAGGTCCATTCTGAGAGTGGCGGGTGAAAATAGAGGCGAAATTAGAAGACCCGTATCGCGCCGTTTTTTTATGTTAGTTCGAATTTTTTTTTAATCGGCCTTCGAAGTTCGAAATCGGAGCAAAATTGTTTATATGGTTTTTTGGCTATAACTCGTCGACTAATAGATATTTTTTCAATCTGTAAAAGCCAAATTATTGCTAGAGACCTGTGCAACAATTACAATTTTTGAAAAAATTGATTTCGAAAATTTTTGTGGTACTTATGAAACAATATACTGACTGCAAACTTCGAAGGCCGATTAAAAAAAAATTCGAACTAACATAAAAAACCGGCGCGATACGGGTCTTCTAATTTCGCCTCTATTTTCACCCGCCACTCTCAGAATGGACCTAATTTTTGCTAACCTGAATTTGTTCCACAGTGTAATGCAATTAAACACAGTAGATTCTGTTTTTATGCGGTATATATGTACGTTCCGCAAGAAAGAGCATAAAAAAAACAGCTTAAAAAAAGCTACCAGTTCTATAGTAAAACTATAGATACGTTTCAAAAGTGCAAAGAACCGCATAAATCTGAAATAATGTAATAATATCGCATAAAAAAGGGTACTAGTCCCATATTATAACTATAGATACGTTCCATAGACCGCATGAATCTGAAATAATTAAATAAAATCGCATAAACAAAAAATTTGAAAAAAATTTTTGAAAACTATATCTTTATTTAAGAAACGTCAGAATCGAAAAATAAATTTACATCGTCAGAAATAGAATCAAACAATACCCGCATGTTGCGCATTCGTTTGGGATTTGGCGTAAAATCACTTCCGTCACTTGAGGAAATGTACACGTCTGATCTGGATGGTGATGCAGGCCGTTCCATACTTGTAGGGTTAGCATTTTTGATATAATCTGTGATGAGTTTTTGCTTAGCTGGTTTAGAATCTTGTTTATATGTACAATTCCCGATAGGTCGACATGCATTTTTTAATAAAAAAAAAAACCGCATAAAAACAGAATCTACTGTACTTGGTTATATTTTTATTTTTATTTTAGTAAGCAGTCACCTCCTTAATGCCTCTGTTTCAAATAGTGTTGACAGATTGTGGGTAATTTCCCTATTCTAGGACTATTTTGAACCAAAAATTATTAAAAGGGATAAAGGGGCATTTTTTACATTTAAAGAGATTTTCTTCTAACATTTTTATCGATGCACAATTGAACAGAATTCAGCTTCCATAATTAATTGTTCGTTGTGCTCACTCGTACTGTACTATCAATCAATATTTTCATTCGCAATGTACTTCGATGACAATTACTCCTCTATAAATCAATAAAAAATGCATGCGAGAAATATGTTAAAGTTTGATTTTTTACAATTCCTTGGAAATCCGATTAAAAATTTTAGAATGTTTAGCTTATTTGAAAAGGTTTGACTATAATGATAACCAACGTTATGGGTCATGAATGCGAAGAAATCTTGTAAAATTTAAATTTGGAGGATAGATTTTTATTTAAGAAAAGTCTTTCTATTTTTATAAAGATTCTGTTTTTTTTTTATATAATTGCACGTCTGCCTTTTCATGATATTTTCGAAGAATAGAAGAAAGAATAGCGTTAAGGGGTTATACGCAGTTATGAAGCAAATAAAAGACGGGTTGTCAAGGATTTATCCTGAAGAAACTTCAGAATATTTTAATTTGAAAATTTTTGGCGGTTATAAAAGCATCCTTCAAGAACGTAACAAAATTTTTTATTTATGAAAATGTTGATTATAGAGCGCGCTGCAGGCGATTTCTGGAACCTCCTTTAAAAAAAGACGATTTACGGTGTACATCGTAACTCAGGATTGGATTATCTGAAATCAAAAAACCAAACAAATTTTGTTAATATATTAGACGGCATTTTTCAAGTCGGTGTACACGATATCTCGAAAACGGCTTGTTTGATCGGTCAACCGTTTTAACTCGAATCTTTAAAGATACATTTTCTAGTAATTAATCGTTCGGCTAATCAAAATAGTGAATTTTCACAAAATGGCAGCTTTTAAAAGAAATGATTTCGATTTTTACGTTAAAATTTGGCCGTAAATTGATTATAAAATGGAAAATAAGTATCAGATTTACAAAAGGAACGATTAATTACTAGAAAATGTATCTTTAAAGATTGAGTTAAAACGGTT
This sequence comes from Anastrepha ludens, assembly GCF_028408465.1. Lineage (NCBI taxonomy): Eukaryota > Metazoa > Arthropoda > Insecta > Diptera > Tephritidae > Anastrepha > Anastrepha ludens. The sequence goes on along the minus strand of NC_071502.1, from coordinate 93,512,734 downwards.
GACCGATCAAACAAGCCGTTTTCGAGATATCGTGTACACCGACTTGAAAAATGCCGTTTTGAAAAAAACACGTTTAAAGTTTCAATACCTACCTTAAAACGTGCCGAGGCATCTCTACATATTTAGGTATAACTCCGAAAGTATTGCTTAGATCTACTTCAAATTTCGTGCGTATACTTTTGAATATATGTACATTACGAAAATGCAATAAAAAAATCGATTTTTTTGAAAGTCATAACTGCGTATAACCCCTTAAGCTTTAGCGATAGTCGTTTGAAGCAAATTTATGTTATGCATTGAATTGTTTAAAGCTGAATATCTAAATTAGTGGCACACGTTAGGTGAAGTGCAGAGAAATTCACATTCTGGAGTTGCCACAGTCATCGATCATGGAGTTGCTAAAGATATCGATCAGATCAACATTGGCTTATTTGAAGTAGACGAAAAAACAGTTCGTTTTCCTAGACACTCAGTCATCAAAATGGTAACTACTTCACTTAAGACGTAAAGAAAGAAATAACGGAATAGGGTTGGCTAAAGGGAACGCGAAATATTATTTGCTTTGTTTCTTCTCGAATCCCCAGTTTTCTTAGATGGCTGTGTTGCATGGATGGAGCATAGAGAATATCGTTTGCTGACAAGAATGACAGATTACCAGACGGCAGTGATGTAAAAATTTGGTAAACAAGAAAGAGAGCAGCGTAGTACGATAAATTCACTCGTTAATAACAATGAGAGTGGCAAACGATACAACAATAAAATAAAAACAAATGCCCAATTAGCTAGCGAAATACAGAATATTTTCTAGGTTGCAGTGCCTCTCTTTTGCTGTGGTATCCAATGTCTTATGTTACTCATCTTTACATAAAACAAATATTAAGGGGTTAGGGGTCGTCAGAATTTTCAAAAAATTGGATTTCTCAAAGTATAATATCTTAAAAATATTGTGTGAACATTTGAAGTGAATTTGACAAATACTTTTCGAGTTATTCAACAATTAATAAAGGGCGCTCCGGAGCGTTCGCATAACTTAAAATGCCTTTTTCTCAAAACTATGTTTGTTGAACTGGTGATACTGTAACTTAAAAACCGCTTGGTAAATTTCAATAAAATTTATACTGCTTTTGAAAAACATAAAAAACTCGTGCCTGATCGAAAGATTTTTTTTTTTTTTTCAAAATTTTGATTTTTTTTTCAACAATTAATTGTAGGTTTTTTGGCCACTCCCAAGTGTATTAATTTTGAAAAAAAAGCTTCGATCTGTCACAAGATTATCTATTAATATGATAAAACTAATTTCTCTTGTCCGATTGATTTTAGATGAATCTCCAACGACTTGTGATGATCACAGCAAGGGGCTTCTGGGGAAACGGGATCCACACCAACAGCGATAACTTATAATTATTAATTTTTTAGTTGAAATTTTGCTAAAGTCAAGTCGAAACATGATGTCATGACACATTATTGCTACGTTTTTATTTTTGGAAATACTTTGCTTTGTGTATTTTTTGTATATTTTGACTGGGAAAAAAAATTATTGAAAATCATAATTTTTTCGGGCCTCTGACTACCCCTAACCCCTTAACAATATATAAAACCAAAAACAAAATGTATCCTCTGTTGATTTCGTTGCTGCAAAGGCTATAACTGCTTGTACAAATTTCGCCGACAGAAAATTAGAGCAAATTTCATTAAATCCATCGATGCAGAAATTTCGTATATGCACATACTATGTACATATGTATATCTGCTTCACTTGCGCCCAGGTTTCCATTCCATCACATTTCTCGCCATTCATAACCACCACTTTCAAATTTCCCATTTCATTCAGCGAACACAGAACATGGCTGCATTGAAGTTACATAGAAACAACGTTATGAAAATCCTTGAAATGGCAGTAAAGAAATGTTGAAAAAGCAGCAGTAGCAGCAGCAGCAGCAGCAGCAGCAGCGCCATAAGGGGTAGAGGAAGACTTTCAAGCGCTGAGCTAGCCAAATGCCACTGAGGGCCGACCACTGCCAATGCCATTGCCAAAGCCAAACCTATTTTTTCGTTATTCAGTATATAATCACAAAAAACTCCATTCATAAAGTTATAGCAATTTATTACGTACGAATATGTATTTGGTTGCTGCGCATATCAAACTCTCCCTTCCGTTCTCTCTCCAAACGCGCTCAAAGTTTCCTGTGTATGCATGTGAAATGTTTGTGCGTTTGAGAGTTTTGAAGTTGTACACATAATGTAATTTGAGTTTGTGCAGGACGCACGAAAGCGACAGGAAGTCGCACAGACACGAACACACACAAAAGCATACATACATACATACATATATACGTTTATATTTGAATTTAAGCGCATACTCCAAAACTCCAATTGGAACAGCTCTTCCCCTTGACATTTGCCAGGAACTGGTTTGGCTGCAGCAAACTGCGCTGCCACCTGTTTGTGTCTACCTTTTTTCGTCAATATTTTATACATACATACATACGCACGTATATGTATATGTATTTGCAAATGTTTCATGCAGCCAATGAAGGACATACTTGCAATAAAAAAAATGTGCTGCTGTTTGCATTTGTTGAAGGCTGTCTAGATATAATTTCTTGCCATGCAACAACGACGTTATTTTTAACAGCAGCTGTGGGTTTAAAGCGCTCAAAAGGCCCTTGCTTTAATAATTTGTTGCGTTTATATTAATTCTAGAAAAGTACTTCGTGCTTATGTGATTAATGCCTGGCATTAACCTGTTCGCCTGCTGGTTTTATATAAATACTTATATATGTATATCTGGATGTATGTGTGTATGTGTGTTTAATGCTACCGTGGCAGATTTACACCAGATGCCACTGTTAGTGTATTTGTTATTGTTATTTTATTTTTTCAACATCCTGCTTCTAAAGGCAATGCTGGTTGCTACTGGGCACAGTCAGATCCGACCGGTTACTCATACACTGGCCGATGGGGTTTTGAAGGACACCTGTCATAAGTGTTAAACCGATGAGCGGAATGAGCTGAAATTTAGCACGACTATAGCTTAAATTACACGGTGCGACAGTGAAAATATACTTTTATAGAGACCTAGTACAACTTGTAGGTATAGTAAAACTAAGAAACATGGTATAGGAGAAATTTCCAATACACCCCCAAAATCTTATTTTATGGCCATAAAACCGTTTTTCAGTAGGTTGATGTGAACAATCACTCCTAACTTCGCCAATTTCCATCCGATTTCGAATTTGTTTTTTTTTAGTTCGAAAGAACAAAAACAAGCCTTTTTGACAGTGTGTTGACAATTTTTCTAAAATGACAACTGACGAGACTGTAGACGGAAGTATTTGGAATTTTTTTATTTTTTCTCTATTTTTTCAACTTTGACATAATTTTTACGATATTATCCGATATTGAGGACTTTTTTTAGTACACTGCTGTTATAGTAAATTTAATTTTGCGTCGAATGAGCTATATTTGACTGTAATTGAATTAAAATTAATAGAGTTGTGTGGGTTTTAAGATTTTTTCTTTTTTTTTACTACAAGATTTGGTATGCGTTTCGAAGCATGAAAATGATAACAAGTGTCATTATAAACACATAATATTTATTGGAGTATTGTGCAGTGCAGCACTGTACGGTATGGTACGGTACGGTACGGTGCAGTACACAACGGAACTGGTTCCAAACTTAAAAATGCATCGGAAACGGCCCTTTGGAGTTTAGTATGGTACGGTACATTTGTCATTCTCTTCATCAGTTTTGAATACTTCTCTGTAAGAAATTCGATCATCATCATTCATCTTAAGTCGTCATCAATTAAATTCCATTGTTTAAATCGAGAAGGGAGCGTTTCAGATTGTCTTCCCGATAGAAGTAAATCACGAGAAAGATGCTGAAAATCTGAATTTTATACAATGTGTCGTTCTGAAGACTTAGAACCAGACGGAAAGTACTCTTCATCATCAGGTTTATTGTTATCAGTTTGATCATCATCAGCAATGAGTTGTACTTCCTTCAGTTCATGACTTGCAGTTGAGTCAATCATATCGTCCAAGACTACGGGGTTCTTAACAGTTGCAACATCAGCATACTTTATGTGCTTTCGAGTTTTATAATGATGACCGTTTACGTCCGTTTTACAAAAATAACAATCATCTGGTTTATGATAAGGCTGATGATGCCACATCATCGGTGAATACTGAGAAATTCGACTTTTCTGGCAACGTTTTGATTTATATCTCTTGAATTTCAATGAAACAAACAATAAAACTTTGACGTTTTAATAAGGTTAAATTATAATAACAAACTTCTTTTGTTAATCAATGTACAGTGTGAACTTTGGTACACTTGGGAGCTTTTTCATATTTCTATTGAAAAAAAAATGTGCTATAATATGTCAGATATTTTCGTAAGTTCTAACCAGTTCTGTTGTATGCAGTACAGTGTACTCTTATGTATACATATATACTCCAATTAATATTACGTATCTATAATAACGCATCAAAGCACGTCCTTATTCCCATTTAGCGTAAGCTATACCTACATACCAAATTAGTAAAAAAAAAAATATTTAAAATCTTAAAACTCACACAACTCTTTTAATTTTAATTCAATTACAATCAAATATAGCTCATTCGACGCAAAATTAAATTTACTATAACAGCAGTGTACTAAAAAAAATCCTCAATATCGGATAATATCGGAAAAATTATGTCAAAGTTGAAAAAATAGAGAAAAAATAAAAAAATTCCAAATACTTCCGTCTACAGTCTCGTCAGTTGTCATTTCAGAAAAATTGTCAACACACTGTCAAAAAGGCTTGTTTTTGTTCTTTCGAACTAAAAAAACAAATTCGAAATCGGATGGAAATTGGCGAAGTTAGGAGTGATTGTTCACATCAACCTACTGAAAAACGGTTTTATGGCCATAAAATAAGATTTTGGGGGTGTATTGGAAATTTCTCCTATACCATGTTTCTTAGTTTTACTATACCTACAAGTTGTGCTAGGTCTCCATAAAAGTATATTTAATTTTTTTTTTTTTGTCACACCGTGTTATATGTACATCGACTTGTGTTTAAAAACTAGCTGCTGCTGCGGAAGCGATATAAAACTGTGAGGGCCTCATCGAGTGTTGTGATCGCCCAAGCTTCTGCGCCATACGTTAGGACGGGCAGGGTGAGAGCCTTGTAGAGTGTTAGTTTTATTCGTCGAGAGCGGACTTTACTACTCAATTGCCTACTTAGTCCAAAGTAGCATTTGTGCGCAAAGAGAGATTCTACATTGGATTTTAAGCCTGACATAGCTAGCGGTGTTAATGCTAGCTCGTAAATAAACGAAGTTTTTTACTACCTCAAAATCATAGCGGTCAACAGTGACGTGGATGTCGATACGCGAGTGCGCCGAATATTTGTTTGATGACAGGAGATACTTCGTTTTGGCCTCGCTTACCACGAGACCTATTCACTTTGCTTCCTTATCGAGCCCATTATCGGCATACACCAACAATTGTAGGCTCTTACGAAAAATTGTGCCTGAGCGATTGAGTTCTGCGGCTCGCACGATCTTTTTCAGCATCAAGTTAAAGAAGTCAGACGACAGCGAGTCACCCTGTCTGAATCCTCGTATGGTATCAAACGACTCAAAGAGCTGCTTCCCAATTCTGACAACGCTACTGGTAACGACTGAGCAACGTCATTTTGCCGTATTAATTTTGCGGGGATACCAAATTCAGACATCACGGCAACTCCTTTCCGTACTGTCGAATGCAGCTTTGAAATCGACAAAAAGATGGTGTGTGTCGATTCTCCTTTCAAGGGTATTTCCCAAAGACTTGGCGTATTGTAAATATCTGATCGTTGGTGGATTTTCCAAGTCTAAAGTCATACTGATAAGGGTTGGTTTATGGTGCGGTTCAACCTTTCACGCAATACGCACGGTAGAAACTTATATGCGATATTTCGAAGACTTATCCCGCGGTAATTGGCACAGATTGCAGAATCACCCTTCGTATGGAATGGGCAGAGCACACTTGAATTGCAATCGGCAGGATCCGATGCTTTCATACGACCATATTTTATATAGGAGCTGATGTATGCATGTTTGAATGGCTCAGCCGACAGTCTGTTGGCTCCCGCGGCTCTGTTGTACTTTAGTCGCGTTCTCGCTATTCTCGCCTCATCATGGTCGGGTAGCGGAACGACAATCCCGTCGTCAACGATTGGGGTATCGCGATCTTCATGTTCTTTGGCACATGCGCAGACGTCACTATTTAGCAGGTTTGATAAGTGTTCCCTCTATAATTTCAGTACGCTCCGGATGTCAGTCACCAGATCGGCGTCTTTGTTCTTACAGGAAAACGCCTCGGCATTGATACCTTCTATAACCCGCTGAACTTTCCTGTAGAATTTTCGGAATTTTTTTAATAACTATTAAATAAAAATGTAAAAAAAAACAAATATGTTTTAGGAACCTTGATATTTTTATATACTATAATATTCAATTTGAAATACAGGGCGGGTTGATTATGCTCCAAGTAATGCAAAATATTTGAAATGAAATTTATTAAAATTCATTATTTTAAATATGATTGCACAGTTATCAGTTAAATCAAATAAAATTATGGTACGTTGCCACGTCCGCCGATTCCAGCCAGCATTGCCCGTAGGTTAGGTGAGCAAGGTTGCTTGTATATGAAAAGAAGAAAAGGTGGTCCTAAGACCCATTGTGATACCTGCATTTGATATTCATCCCCTGAGTTACTTAAACCATTTAGATCTTATTAAGAAGGTAACTAGTCCCTCCAATAAGACACTAGCGAATTTCACAGGTTTTCAAAGAAAAAGTCGCCAAAACCTTTAGCACGGTTTCTTTGAAGATGAGGCCATTCCCAGATAAGGTGTTGTACCGATTCAATTTCATCTTCATCTCCACAACTCTTACAGAAGTCATTTTTAAGCACACCCATTCTACTGGCTAGGGTACCGATAGTGCAGTGACCCATTATAACACCCGTGAGGACGCTGGTAGTTGATCTGTTGAATCCAAGCACACATTTTGTCCTTTTAAGGTTCAGTTTTGGTCAAAGCGCTTTGGAGACCCGGCAGCTAAAAGCCAGAGACCACCTTCTATGGGTTTCCGCAATTGGGGTCAAGTCAATCGCAGTGTATAGTTAGAGGAATGTGTATGTCCTCTACCACTCGCTGAAGGTTTAGCTCAAAGCCTTTCCTTGCACACGAATCCGCTCTTTCATTTCTCTCCACTCCAGAGTAGCCGTGGACCCAATAAGGTGTAGTGTTGTGTTGTTGGATAAGCGAGAGCGACGACCTTCTGCATTCTTTAAAACGTCTGGAATTGATGCGTGTTGAGGCCAGTGCTTTGATCGCTAGTTGACTATCAACAAAAATGGAAAGATTTGCTGCAAATGTTTGGGGAATGTTTATGCTGCTACAACAATAACAAGAATTCTAGTAACTCGTTTTAGTATACAATTATGAACATAGTTGCCACGGTTTTTGTTATTAAAAATATTGTTTTAGGGAGTAAAATTGAATGTTATATTTCGTGAATAAATATTTATGAACAGGGTTGCCAAATAAAAAAATTCGTAAAATATTGCAGTCAATGTACGAGTACACAGATATTTAAAAATAGTTTATTTAAAAAAATAGTTCGTATATGGTTGCATATTAATTAAAAATAAAAGAGTTTATCAAAATTATATTCAAAAATAATTTATGTAAAACATCTTTGATAGGATCGTCACATGGATTTCAAAAAAATTGTTGCATCTAATTTTGATAATTTACTTTGAATAGGGTTGCTTTTTAATTATAAAAAATAGTTTATCAAAATTATATTCAAAAATAACACTGTGTGACAAAAAAAAAAAAATTAAATAAACTTTTATGGAGACCTAGCACAACTTAAGGCTACAGAAAAACTAAACAAAATGGTATAGGAGAAATTTCCAATACACCCCCAAAATCTCATTTTATGGCCATAAAACCGTTTTTCAGTAGGTTGATGTGAAGAATCACTCCTAACTTCGCCAATTTCCATCCGATTTCGAATTTGTTTTTTTAGTTCGAAAGAACAAAAACAAGCCTTTTTGACAGTGTGTTGACAATTTTTCTGAAATGACAACTGCCGAGACTGTAGACGGAAGTATTTGGAATTTTTTTATTTTTTCTCAATTTTTTCAACTTTGACATAATTTTTACGATATTATCCGATATTGAGGATTTTTTTTAGTACACTACTGTTATAGTAAATTTAATTTTGCGTCGAATGAGTTATATTTGACTGTAATTGAATTAAAATTAATAGAGTTGTGTGAGTTTTAAGATTTTTTTTTTTTTTTACTAATTTGGTATGTAGGTATAACTTACGCTAAATGGGAATAAGGACGTGTTTTCATGCGTTATTATAGATCCGTAATATTTATTGGAGTATATATGTATACATAAGAGTACACTGTACTGCATACAACAGAACTGGTTACAACTTACGAAAATATCTCACATATTATAGCACATTTTTTTTTTCAGTAGAAATATGGAAAAGCTCCCAAGTGTACCAAAGTTCACACTGTACATTGATTAACAAAAGAAGTTTGTTATTATAATTTAACCTTATTAAAACGTCAAAGTTGTATTGTTTGTTTCATTGAAATTCAAGAGATATAAATCAAAACGTTGCCAGAAAAGTCGAATTTCTCAATATTCTCCGATGAAATGGCCTTATCAGCCTTATCATAAACCAGATGATTGTTATTTTTATAAAAGGGACGTAAACGGTCATCATTATAAAGCTCGAAAGCACATAAAGTATGCTGATGTTGCAACTGTTAAGTACCCCGTAGTCTTGGACGATATGATTGACTCAACTGCAAGTCATGAACTGAAGGAAGTTCAACTCATTGCTGATGATGATCAAACTGATAACAATAAACCTGATGATGAAGAGTACTTTCCGTCTCGTTGTAAGTCTTCAGAACGACACATTGTATCAAATTCAGATTTTCAGGATCCTTCTCGTGATTTACTTCTATCGGGAAGACAATCTGAAACGCTCGCTTCTCGATTTAAACAATGGAATTTAGTTGATGACGACTTCAGATGAATGATGATGATCGAATTTCTTACAGAGAAGTATTCAAAACTGATGAAGAGAATGACAAATGTACCGTCCCATACTAAACTCCAAAGGGCCGTTTCCAATGCATTTTTAAGTTCGGAACCAGTTCCGTTGTGTACTGCACCGTACCGCACCGTACCATACCGTACAATGCTGCACTGCACAATACTCCAATAAATATTATGTGTTTATAATGGCACTTGTAATCATTTTCATGCTTCGATGCCTACATACCAAATTAGTAAATAAAAAATAATAATAAATCTTAAAACACAACTCTATTAATTTTAATTCAATTACAGTCAAATATAGCTCATTCGACGCAAAATTAAATTTACTATTACAGTAGTGTACTAAAAAAAATCCTCAATATCGGATAATATCGTAAAAATTATGTCAAAGTTGAAAAAATTGAGAAAAAATAAAAAAATTCCAAATACTTCCGTCTACAGTCTCGGCAGTTGTCATTTCAGAAAAATTGTCAACACACTGTCAAAAAGGCTTGTTTTTGTTCTTTCGAACTAAAAAAACAAATTCGAAATCGGATGGAAATTGGCGAAGTTAGGAGTGATTCTTCACATCAACCTACTGAAAAACGGTTTTATGGCCATAAAATGAGATTTTGGGGGTGTATTGGAAATTTCTCCTATACCATTTTGTTTAGTTTTTCTGTAGCCATAAGTTGTGCTAGGTCTCCATAAAAGTTTATTTAATTTTTTTTTTTGTCACACAGTGTAATTTATATAAAACATTTTTGATATGGTCGTCACATGGATTTAAAAAAAAAATTGTTGCATCAAATTTTGATAATTTAAAACAAACATCAAAGTTGTGCTTAAATAGCGTTTTCGCTGTTCAATAAAAATGTTGGAGCATAAAATGGGAAAAGCAGAAAATATGTCTGCTTGTTAAGATTACAAATATAAATAAACTAAAAACTATAGAGAATTCTCGTGCTTTGCACTAGAAATCGATATGCAGCCCGTAAATCAAGTTGTCAGCATTGATCTCTGCCGGCTTCGAAATTATTGCCATTTAGATGGATTCGCTTTCGCCTTGAAATTATTGCATGTTCCCACGGCACGTAATTCGCTGTCTCATTCCTAATTCACTTACCAATCACATCTCGAACTACGTAATTCGCCATACAAAATTTTAAAAGCGAATTTCTTCATTTGTAAGTAATTCAGACTCAATCACAAATCATTGTCATCCCTAATTTTTATCGGAAATTTATCAAAATTAGCTGTCACACAAAGGCGAAAGAGTAAATCAAAATAAAATTAACAAATGTTGAGTAATAACCAGAAAGAGTTAAATTTCAATAATGGAAGCAAAAAAGATAAGTCGAAAAGGTTGTTGAACACCTCAATAATTACGGAGGAGATCAAATTGTACACTAGTATCTTCAAAGCCTCTGCTATTTCTAATAGTATTGTTGTATATGGCTGTTTTTCCGGTAGCCACCCAGCTCATTTATCTTCCCGCCTAATATTCGAATAGCCGCACTTTTGCCGGCCTGCTGGCACTTTCTCTCATTGCTGGCTAATGGAAAGAATAAATTAAGTAAAACTTTAGCTTTAAATTTCTTTTTTTTTCTAATTTTTCATCAGCGATAATCTTAACAAATAATAATAATAGCCAAGAACAAGAGAGATAGCTGCCAAATTGAATTATGAATGTACCGTAAAAACACTTTAAATCGTGAATTGCTTAAAAGGCGAATTACGTGCCGTGGGAACATAGCAGTGGGAGCCATGATGCAAAGAATAATGAGATGGCGCCTATCGTGGTACCGTTACTTTGCTCTCAGCAAATTTGACAATGAGTGACGTCGTATTAGCACCAGTATGGCCAAATTACCATTTTCGTAACTTGACTTAGCATTTTTTTTGCTATTTAGTCTCGGAGTTTTCGGTCTTTCTTTTTCTAGCCTGTTCTAATTCAAATGTATTGTTTATATTTTTTTAGAATCTACATTTTTTTTAAGTAATGAAATAATTCACTTAGTTTTTATTTAGCTTTACTTTGTTTTAACAGCTGGTCGCATTGGTTGGTTGCCTAGCTTTGGATATAAAAACGCTCTAAAATGCCCATTTAAAAAAAATAAAATATCAAATTTTTATTGAATTACTTAAAAACATTGTCTGCGTGACAAATTGTCTTTAAAATGTGATTTTTTTTTTAAATAACTGTATTATTGGCGGCCGCCGTAGCCGAATGGGTTGGTGCGTGACTACCATTCGGAATTCACAGGGAAAACGTAGGTTCGAATCTCGGTGAAACACCAAAATAAAGAAAAAGCAAACCTCTGATTGTATAGGCCCCCCCATTTGTGGAACAACATCAAGACGCACACCACAAATAGGAGGAGGAGCTCGGCCAAACACCCAGAAAGGGTGTATATATATATAGCTATATTATGGTTACGTACAATTTAATTTATCAGTTTTTTGTTAAGAGAAACTCTTTTATTGAGAGAACGACTTTTTGCTACATTTCAGGTTATGTAACAAGATAAAATACTCTTTTTGTAAAAATATCGTTAGGCTTCTTAAGTATTTTCTGATATTTTCTTGCTTTTTTGCTATGAATACACCTCTTGATGCCCTATGCCCCACTAAGGATTGAGGACCGAAAGAAACGATTACCCCTCTATGGTTTTAATACGCATTCAGTAAAGCAAACGCTCTTTAAAATGCGTGAAAAGGTGTTCAATGTTAAAAAGAGCTGAGAGCAGAAGATTTAATATTCTAATATAACCTTAAAAGGAGCAAAAAATTAAATTTGCACTTTCAAAATATCAAATTTTATAAGAACCAACAAATTTTCATTAACACCTAAAGCTTCTCAGAGTGACCTTTTTAACATTCTTTTGATTAATAATACAGTTTTGTTTTTTACTTACCGTTTCGGTAGCTTTAAATTAAAAAAAGAAACAAACACCAAACTTAAAAATTTTCGCATTTTAGGTATACAAAAGCACTAAATTTATTGCGAAGAGCAAATGGTTGGCAGCACTGCACAACTCAGCTATTGCGACGTCACGCACTCTCTGATGGGCGCAATCTTGTTTCTATCACTTGAGTGCGAGCCACATTTTTAATAATTATTTTTTTTTATCGATTCTTAGATTTTTAAACGAAACAAACATTATATGTATTTTTTAATCGAAATGTATCTATGTATTTAGTATTTTATTAATTTAAAAGCAATGCATATTTTATAAAAACCTTTCTCAAATTTAACGTTTTTCATTTATTATCCTTGCAGCGACTTCTTAGTTACAGTACGCGCACAGGTTATGACCAGAGACGAAAGCACCGAGGGTTGGTTACCACTCGCTGGGGGTGGTTTGGCAAATGTTTCAATACGCAAACGTGCTAGGCTATCCCCTGGCGCTGCTGGACATGAATACATCATCTACGGCCAAAGAATCTCTGATCAAAGTGTGAGTACTAAATTGAAATTCAAAGTAAAAAATATTTAACAAAAATCAAAATTGGAAACTTAAATATAGAAATTTAGATCAAAGTGTGAGTACTAAATTGAAATTCAAAGTAAAAAATATTTAACAAAAATCAAAATTGGAAACTTAAATATAGAAATTAAATTTGTCAAATCTGTGTTTTACTTCTTCATCGCTAAATTCAACAATCAATTACCGTAGTTTATTGACTTCATTACTGCCGCTAATAACTGTTAATATTATCAACTTTTTAATAACCCCATTTACCATGCTTGCCTTTTAGGTAATTTTAAGCTGTGTCATAAATCGTGATCTGAAGTATTACAAAGTGATGCCCACATTTCATCACTGGCGTGCTGGTAAACAACGCAATGGTCTCACTTTTCAAACGGCTGCCGATGCGCGCGCCTTCGACAAAGGCGTATTGCGCGCCTACAATGAATTAATTGATGGTAATTATCACTCGCTGGCGCAATGCAATTGTAATTTCTACATTTGTATGTATGTGGAGAACCAGCTGCAGTTCAAACAACAACAATAGAGATCATAAAGGCAGGCACACTGTCTTGTTTGCAATGCTTGCCTGTTTTCCATTGTTTGTTTGTATAGATGTGTGTGTGTGTGTGTGTGCGTGTATGTGCGAGTTTTTTTCTGAACTGTTTTCTTTTTCTTTCCTCTTCATTTATTTTCTTCTTCTGGAACTGTGTTGTTAATGCTTGATTTCCGCAATTTTCCTCAATTAACAATTTTCCTTTCGTACATATTTTCATATTCATTCAGACCATACCATATTTGTTGTATTTAATGTTTATGTACATATGTATATACTTACATATATATTTCATTCAGCATTTCATGCATTCAGTTTTCGAACATTTATGAACTTTCGAACGCGGACCTTAGCGTTTTCTCATTTCACGCATGAAGTGAGCTTTACAAACCGAGCTGATAAACAATTTCTTGTCATTAAGGGGTTAGGGGTAGTCAGAGGTCCGAGAAAATTATGATTTTCAATCATTTTTGTTTTTTTGCTAGTCAATCGCTTTATTTTACAAAAATAAAAAAAATGGCATTAATACATCATGTTTCGACTTGACTTTAGCAAAACTTAAAAAAAAAAAAGAGGTTGTCTGTAAAGTCGGTTTACTGACGATAGTTTAACGTGATAACGTCATAAGAAAATACTGATTGAATGGTTGCATTTTTCAAAAGAAAATTTTAATTTTATTTGTTTGATAGATATTTTGTATGGATATAGAGAATGAGTTAACATTAACATAACATAACATAACATAACACAAGACAACACAACACAACACAACACAACATAACATAACATAACATAACATAACATAACATATCATAAAGCATTCACCAACAGCTTTCATTTGATACCCATATTGTACGTACACGTCCGAAGGTTACCCGTGTCCACGTTTTGACCTATATCTCGAGACCCTATCTACCAATAGGTATTCAAACTATACGGAAATCATCTTCAATACCTACTTAACAATGTGTGTAAGTTTGGTTTAATTCGGTTCAAAGACACGGCGGGTCCACGTTTTGGCATATATTTCGAGACCCTAGTCATCAATAGGTATGAAAATTACCCCGTATTAAAGCACTTATCAACAGCTTTCATTTGATATCCATATTGTACAAACACATTCTAGGGTCCACGTTTTGGTCTCTATCTCGAGACCCTAGTCACGGAGCGGATGGAAATACTCTGGACTAAAGCATTCACCAACAGCTTCCATTTGATACCCATATTGTACATACACATCCGAAGGTTACCCGGGTCCACGTTTTGACCTATATCTCGAGACCCTATCTACCAATAGGTATCCAAACTATACGGAAACCATCTTCAATACCTCCTTAACAATGTGTGTAAGTTTGGTTTAATTCGGTGCAAAGACACGGCGGGTCCACGTTTTGGCATATATTTCCAGACCCTAGTCATCAATAGGTATGAAAATTACCCCGTATTAAAGCACTTATCAACAGCTTTCATTTGATACCCATATTGTACATACACAACCAAAGGTTACCCGGGTCCACGTTTTGTTCTATATCTCGAGACCCCAGTCACGGAGCGGCATGAAAAATACTCTGTACTAAAGCATTCACCAACAGCTTCAATTTGATATCCATATTGTACAAACACATTCTAGGGTCCACGTTTTGGTCTCTATCTCGAGACCCTAGTCACGGAGCAGCATGAAAAATACTCTGGACTAAATCATTCACCAACAGCTTCCATTTGATACCCATATTGTACATACACATCCGAAGGTTACCCGGGTCCACGTTTTGACCTATATCTCGAGCCCTATTTCCAAAATAAAATATAATCCATGTTACTCGTGGAGGATGTAGCTTTCGAATGGTGAAAGAATTTTTAAAATCGGTCCAGTAGTTTTTGAGCCTCTTCATTACAAACAAACAAAGTTTTCCTCTTTATAATATTAGTATAGACAACATATCTTATAAGGTATATGGTAAATATTAAAATACATTTTTTCCTTCATATATAATAAAAAAATTAATAATTATAACATTAAAACAACAGGTATGATTAACAAACTTGGTTTTATTTTAAATTCTTCAAGTGAATCAAATTAATAATAATCAATAAGAAGGCATATGCAAATACAAATACGTGAATTTATATATGTACATATGCGCTTTCGCTTGCAGTTCATGCAATGCAATGAGCAAGGTAACGACAAATGAGCAAGGTAACACTAATGAGCAAGGTAACACTAATGAGCAAGGTAACACTAAAGAGCAAGGTAACACTAATGAGCAAGGTAACACTAAAGAGCAAGGTAACACTAAAGAGCAAGGTAACACTAATGAGCAAGGTAACACTAAAGAGCAAGGTAACACTAATGAGCAAGGTAACGACACATTTTTTCGTGCGTGCAGCCTGTTAAATCGAATTATAAGACGATATCACGTCAAAAAATAATAATTGTAAAAGTTATCGCTGTTTGTGCGTGGAGCCCGCTTCCCCAGAAGTCCCTTGCGGTGATCATCACAAGTCCTGGAGATTCATCTAAAATCAATCGGACAAGAGAAATTAGTTTTTTAAATAGATAATCTTGTATTTGATCGAAGCTTTTTTTCAAAACTAACAATATGGCGGCCTAAGAAAATATTTTTCAGATTTTCAAGAGAAAAACCGACAATTAATTGTTAAAAAAAAATCGAAATTAAAAAAAAAATCCTTCGATCAGTCACGAGTTTTTTATGTTTTTCAAAAGGAGTATACATTTTGTTGAAATCTACCAAGCGGTTTGTAAGTTGCAATGATAACCACTTAAAAAAACATGGTTTTGAGAAAAACGCGTTTAAAATTTTGCTATCGATTTATCGAGCGCCCTTTGTTAATTGTTGAATAACTCGAAATAACACAATATTTTTAAGAAAGTTTTTTAAGAAAATGCAAAAAGAAAATCCAATTTTTTGAAAATTCTGACTATCCCTAACCCCTTAAAGCAAAGCAACCTTTTAAGTCCTTTTGGTGTTCTCATTTGCATGCCGAATTGCTAATTCCGAAGCTATGGGAAGGAAGTAAAACTCCTTTAATGCTGATAACCAAAATCAGCTGTTTTTTTTTAACATCACATTAATAAATCTCACTTTACTTTACTTGAGCTTCAACGTAACTACAATTTTGAAAATGCTCATCAGCCAGCTAACCATTAAATAAAATATATTAACCCGAGAGTTTAGCCAGATTTTGAGCGAATAAAAATATGCTTATCGACATAATAAAATTAACTATTATTTTAGGAGTTACTTGCAGGTAGTTTATAAGTCTCCCATCAGGCGCGAGCCATTGTATGGGACAAAAGCTTGAAGGATAAAAACAGCTGATGCGACGGCTCTTGGCGGTTAGTTCGCGCGGCAGTCGGTTCTAAGTTAACGGAACCAGCCGGATTGATAGCTGGCCAAAGAC
The DNA here is from genome assembly GCF_028408465.1 of Anastrepha ludens. Taxonomy (NCBI): domain Eukaryota; kingdom Metazoa; phylum Arthropoda; class Insecta; order Diptera; family Tephritidae; genus Anastrepha; species Anastrepha ludens. The sequence continues at coordinate 93,496,163 of NC_071502.1, read as the reverse complement.
TAGCACTCCAGCATCATTCTTCGTATGTGCTTGGGGAATTTTTATGCTGTTGTAACAACCGTTCAAGGACCATTGAAGTTTTCCATAGTACGATTCTGTACGCAGTCAGCGCCGATGGCTAAAGGGGCAATTAGTGATGCCATAACCATAGCAATTACCTGTTCTGATCAAATATATGGGTATCACTTTAAACCATAGTGTGCCGCACCATAGCGTCATATTCATAACCGTAGCCGTATGCATTTGAATTTTGGGTTTTCCCCGTAAGTTTCGAAGTTACACGCAAATTTAAAAAGGCGTTTTCGACTTAGACTCAGTGCTTTTGAAACTTTAAGCGCGTTTTTCTCAAAATGGTGTTTTCAAAGTCGGTGGCCAACATTACTCGAAAACGGCTAAACCGATTAGTCTCAAATTATTGTATAACACGAGCGTCTTAAATATAGGTATTTCTTAGTAATTAATCGAACGATGAGCTGTATGAGCTTTACGACGACATAGACATAGCGCAGCGAATAAAGATCCAGCGGCTACGCTGGCTGAGTCATGTCCGAATGGATACAAACGCTCCGGCTCTGAAAGTATATGATGCGGTACCTAGCAGAGGAAGAGGAAGGCCTCCTCTGCGTTGGAAAGGTCAGGTGGTGGACTTGGCTTCACTTGCTTTACTTGGTGTGTCCAACTGGCGCCGGTTAGCACGAGAAAAGAAACGACTGGCGCGCTTTGTTAAACTCGGCCAAAATCGCGTAAGTGGTAATAGCGCCAATTAAGAAGAAGAAGAGAATTGATCGAAGATAACACCTTTTTTTTTTTAATTTAAGGCCGAAATTTTGGTCAAAAATCGATGCTTTTTGTTTTTTGAGAAACCGCCATTTTGTCAAAGAAATTTATTTTGCTTATTCCTTCGATTAATTACTAGGTTTAACATTACTTTAACGAAATCTGTTCGGATTTTTAATTTCAGAGGATTCTGTGCAGAGATATAGTGGTCACCACAAAACGTCTGTTTTCAGAGGAGCTCCCGGAGATTAGTTGTAGCTCCTTTCCAAATAAATATTTTTACTAATATTAAGTCTAAAATACAGTTAAAAGTTAACATAATATGTGTACAAATTTTTAGATTCATAAATTTAAAAGTTTTCTCAGAAAAAATTCTGAAAAATTCTCTCTTTTTCGGCTTTCTAACTGTATATAACCCCTTAATTCTACTTCAATATCGGCTGTTTATTGCTAAGGCATGACTAATCGCCACGTGCTGTAATGTTGCGGCTATGGTAATGGTTACGGCTATGGCGTTGTGGCTACGGCACTACTAATTGCGGCTTAAGTGATGTCGTACAAATGCTCCGGCTTTTGAGAAAATGGCAATTTTTAAGTTTTAAGTCTATTACCATAAATCAGTAATTTTCAAGAAAATTTGATATGTTCTAACTAACTAAATAAAATGTGCTGGAAAATAGTATAGGCAATGATATCAATGGAATAGAAATACCACTACAACAAAATTAAAATAAAATATACGGGCTCCCCTTACTTTCACAGAAAATACGCTTTATTTGAAATTAAAACGCACGAAGGATGTATAAACCCATGATTCAATCATAAAAGGTTTGCTCAGTAAGCAGCTTTCTCATTCCCTCTTGACAAATCGGCTCCCTTAGCAAGACACTGGGTTGCTGGCTCTAAAAATTTTGAGTATAAGTGGAGGAAAAGTAAAATTTGTAGAAAAAACATTTCATTTTCAAAATGGAATACTTACGAGCAACCACTCGCTCAAGAGTTTTCATCGGTATGTTCAGGACTATGGTAGTATGACATGGAATACATACCGCTTAAGTCAGGACATGATAGAGTATTTGACGCAATCCGAGATCGAGATGGATAATTTACAAAGCTTTATATCTTATGATGTGGTGATTTAAACGGAACTCATGTTTTGCAAAGAGCTAGCGTTTGCTAAAGAGTTACAGCAGGGAGAATTATTGAATAGTCCCGACGCAATCGATTACATTGCAGACCTCATTATAAAAAAGTTGCCAGAACTTGTTGTATGAAAGGGCTTCTCATAAAAAACCATATACCGGAATCGGCTTAAAACTGTAGGGCCTTCCAATTGTGGAACACGCGCTACAAATAGGAGGAGGATCTCGGCAAAACACCTAACAGAATTGCACGTGCCAATTATTTATTTATTTTTAACAAAATAGTTTCATATTGGCGAAGCTTCGCAACTTCGCGATCGTTTTTAAATTTAATAATAAATTCACAAAATAAAATCTTGGATTAAGTGAAATAATTTCTTGTTTTAATATTTGACGCAATTTCCGCTTATAACTTCTGTTTGTACCGTTATTTACATTCAAATATTAATTAAAATTAATTTTTTAAAGCGTTCGCAGTTTGTTTCCATTTAAGCAAGGAAATACTTTTTTGCTACCATTTTTACCAAAAAGGGTTTAATTTGTTCCACTTTATTCACATTTTTAAATACAACCTTTTGTAAGGGAGTGTCAAAAATCGAATGTCACTAGTGAGCAAACCTTTAATAATTGAATCATGGTATAAACCTAGACTTTTCCGTGCATGCTTCATTTAAAATACTAAATTTTAGTACATATATACATATAAAGTTCTAATATTTATATATGTATATATATATATATAATTTTTTTTTTGTTAATTTCGTTTTTAAAATATGTATTTTTCATAAAAAACTCACTGCTTTCGCTTACTGCATTTTGTATGATTTTATATACTACTGCTTCTTTCTTTCTCTCTCCTACTCTGCTTCAATGAAATAATTGGGAAATATTTATCATAATATAAAAACAAAAATAAATTCTAATTCTACAAAATTATAATATTTCAAAATTCTAATTCTCCAAACTACTTACAAATTCGTGCTTGGTAAGTGACAATTAGAATAAAAATAAAAAATAAAAAATCAATGAATTCAAATGTCTAAGTTTTTGGCTCCCCAAATATTGTAGTTTTGTGTACTTACTAACCAGAAGAAGAACAATTGTTCAGTGTTTTTCATGAGACGCTTAGAGGGTCATTCATTTCTAAAGAAATCAAAGATTTTTGTAAAATTAAAAAAAAAAAACCATTACAAGCCTCTGAGAGTCCCATATTACACTTCATCATGGCTTTTTTATTTACCTTTTCGCCTATTTTCGTTTGCGTTAAACGACTTCATTTCTAGATTTTTTGTTAATGAAACTAATTTTTGGAATACAATTTCCCAAGATGTATAGTAGATCTAGTACCCATTTAATATTAATGTAATATATTAATATAATTTACACATACCTACATTCGTTTTTTATACTTTTTTTTACCTTTTTTTTTGAAACTTTTTTTAGTTTCAACAGTGATTTACTGTACAATTCAGTACACTTTATTAATTGTATGCAAATAATATATGCCATTTCTTCATCCCATTACTACTTTTAGGCCTGGCTAAATCGAATCCATCAATAATATGTCCACCCCTCACCAAATACGACTCTGTGGGTGAAGACGACGTTTTTATGGTGTGTAGACAATTAAAAAAAAAAAAATGAGATAAATTTTAATACAATGCCAATGTTTTCGAATACAGTAAATGCAAACGATTATTGTAAATAATTAGTTCTTTCTTGTTTATTTGCTCAAACAGACCTTAGATCTACCCGTGGAAACTGATTGCGTACATAAATCACATTCAAGTCCCGAAGGCAGCGAAAAAAGTCAGAGTACGTAGCCCAAAGATTTCTCCACCTTTTAATTGCAATCACTAAGTAATTGTCTCTCTCCACTAACAGAAAGTATTAGTCTCGATCGTGGTGAGCGCATCAGCCAGAAAAGCGATTTGGATAGATCCACGGATGGTAATGTCACACAATATCCGAAGGCCACAATTCACTACATATCGAACGAGAAATCATGCAGCCTGCAAGCGCCACCACCGCCACCATTGCTGTCCACTATCACTGCGACCTCTCCAACTGCCGGTGGTAACGGCAATAATGGTGGCAATAATAATAAGAGCAACCTGATCACTACCACCGCCGTGAGCGCTGCCATCATATCGCCGCCTATCACCACCGTCTCGTCGAGTCAACTTGAAGCGCCACCGCCGTCGCTACCAACCGCCATTGCGACCAGCGAGAATTACTCCTACGTGCAGCTGACAGCGGTAATGAATTCAGTTTGTGTGTCTGCAGTCCAATTAATTCTAATCTTTTCTTTCCATTTCCATTTCCAATTCTACTCTATCGCTCTCCTCTACCACTTCGAATATTTCATATTTTCCCAATTCTCGCTATTTCTTCTATATGTTTCTATTTCTGCCGCTTTGTTTACCAACTTCCAACCAACAGGTGCACGACTACAATTATCCGGTGGTCGAGCAGCCGGCTGGTGCGCAGGTACTCAACGCACGTCGTGAATCGATTAGTGCGTTGAAGAAGCGCAATGCTTTAGAAGCGGCACAGGCAATTGCTGCTGCTCAGTCGTCACCTATCGCCGCCGGTGTGATACTCAAAGATCCCACTAGCAATGTGGTGGATATCATCAAGAAGAGTCAACGAGCGCGTTGTCGCTACTGTCACGAACTTTACAATGACGAATGGAATCGGAAGGGTGCCTGTGAATTTGCACCCGATCGGTTTCGTTCGGCACTCGAGTGCATTTCCGGAATGGGCTGTGCGCGTTGCATGATATATCATTGTATGAGCGATGCTGAGGGTGAAACGCCACAACATCCATGTGAGTGCGTCAACGAAGGGGGATGCATTAAGCGGTAAGTCCGTGCAGAATAGAAATTAGTTGTGATATTTCAAATTTGAAATCAATTCAATGAAATAATTATTTCTTTCACATAGTTGGCTCGGGTTGACACTGTTATCATTGCTCGTACCCTGCCTTTGGTGTTATCCGCCGCTGCGTGCCTGCCATTGGCTGGGAGTATCATGTGGCGTGTGCGGCGGGCGACATAAACAACAAGTCTGACATTTGGAGGGACGGTTCCAAAAACAATTCGATAATGGCTACGTTTACGGTTACGAAGTGGAAGCTGATATGATGAATTCAGACAGCTACGATTATGATGGCAATGGCATCGGCGATTTCGACGATCTCTACGATTGCTATAATTACAGCTACAACTACAGCAACTACAACCAATACAATTACAATAATTACAGCTACAATTACAATACTTACAATCAACAAAAACAGCATCAGACTACAAACGCTGGTGGCACATTAACAGGACAATTCGAGCAATGGCATCTTAGCGACGATGCCATAATAGCGAAGGAACAGGAAAAAATCAACAAGCAAAGATTGAAGCAGCAAAAGAAGGAGAAAAAAAAGAAACTTAAAGAACAAAAACAACTACAAACGCCATTACATTACGCGCTGCAGCAGGCACGACCCACAGCACAACAAAACGACTATGGGCGTTTGCTGTTTTAATTTAATTATGTTTTGTATGAATCGACAATTTTATTTTGGCACTTAGAGAAGTTAAATAATTAAATTGATTTTGTTATCATTATTTTCATATTCGATTTGCAATTCATTAAATTTAAATTATTCTTAAACTACGTTTCGAAAGAGGCACAAATTACTTTTTTTAAGCTCAAATGTTTGTGATTTTTTTACAATGACTTTATCTGTTAAGGCCTATGAATGGTGTATTTGCTTTATTATGAAAAGTTAATGCCATGTTGTGAAATACTAACCAACCAACTAACGGCTTTCTGCGCCGTTTCAGCTGTAGTTCGGATATCAAATCCGTCTCATAGGAAAAGTCTCCACTGTCTGTGCGCATAAATGAATTTTTTAATCTTAAATTTTCAAATGCGTTGAATAATTATTTTAGGTACCTTATACACATATGTTTAAAAATAAATTATAATACACAAATTGAGTTTAATGTACATTTTTTAAAATAGTTTAAGCATTTTTGTCTGATTTGAGAATTAAGTTTAAGTTGTAAATAAATATGTTGCGGTAAAACTTGCGTCTTAAGCTGTGGTGGCAGTGTCTAAAAAAAATATATATATATGTATATGTATATGAATTTTATTGTTTTGTTAATTGTAATAAGTATGTTTGTATGATTTCACGAGCTATGGACGCTGTATAGTGTTGTATATATTATTTTTAATTAAGAAAGATGTGCCACTTATGATTTTTTGTAATATACATATAAGTATTTAATAAATATAATATTTTTTGTGAGCAGCGCGCACAGTATTAATAAAAAATTATAATCTTACAGTACAAGCAAAAAATGGCAAAATAAAATCGTTTGAAAAAAGATAACCAAAAAGTCGCCCAACAAAGAACAAAAAAAAACACGTTTTGTAAAATGAGAATTGGAAACAGTTTGTTCAAAAATTGCATGAATTGACAATGGAACTTAGTGGCTACTTGGTTTGAAAAGCATTTAAATGCATAATATCCCTAAAAAAACTAGCTTGAAAAAATCAAATGTACAAAAAATTAGCATCTCTTAAGATTTCTTTTTTTTCAAATAACAGGTACTCTAATTTTCATATTTTTACAAGTACAAGTTGTGTCTATGTAAATGTTTATTATGCATATTTTTACATGTTAACCTTTATACAAAACAATAGTATGATTTTCTATGCTAGGTGTTTTCCCTTCTTTGGCATCAATACTTAATATTTTTACTCGAAGTTTTAAAAATTTGTTTCACACATTAATTAAAAGTTTACTATTTTAGATATGTGTACAGTACTTGCTTGGCTGCTTCGACATTCATAACTAAAACATTAAGAATTGACTAACATTGTACGCATTGCGCGTCCAAAAAAGCATTTTTTCAATTTCACTATATCAAAGAAGCAGCAAATTTATATTGTAAACATATCTGAAATAATTTGAGATTAACTGTATGGCAACAGTGACTAACAAAAAACAAAAAACATAAGATATGCTACAGCGAATCGTGAAAAAATTGAAAAAAAAAAACAAAAAAGTGAAGTCAGCGCATAGCTACTATTATTACAAAATAAAAATATGAGAAATTCTGCGTACAAAAATTATTAATGTAAATAAAATAAAAAAAACAAAAAAAATTAAATGAAATTCATAAAAAGAAATTAAAGGAAATTTAAAGTAAACCTTGAAAAACAGTGGTGTTGAAACATGTTAAACGCACTTTGAAAAAGCAGTCAAATTTAAATTTGTTACAAATTTCAAGTGGAAATTCTGCAAAATTTTTAAAGTGTAAAAATAAAACTTAATTAGGTAAGAAGCGTACTTTTGCAATATTCGTCGGCACCTTAAATGAAAGACAGCGCCACTTTTGCCTTTTTTCACTTTAAAAATGCTGAGCAAAAAACAAAAATGTCCAAATTAAATAACAAAAAAATACGTGTTTCATATTTTATGTAAAAGAATAATTTCGACTCTTCCTCGGGCTCATGAAGACTCAAAATTATATCTTTTGTTAATTTCAAAAACACACGTTTGTTGAATATTAATGCAATACAAATCCGTTAATCTTGAAAAAAATTTGTTTTTAGCAAAATTACAAATGAAAATAAAATTTCTTTTAAAATTACAGGCATTTAAAATATAAATTTCTGAATTGTTAGCAAGTTGAATTTATTGATAATGCGTTTTTTGTTCGGTATATGGCCGCAACTGAATAATGTGGCTATTGGGCAAAATTTGCGCTTCATTTGCTAGCGAATTAATTGCATAAGCGCGTGGAAAAACAGAAAATAGTGAAAGCTAGCAGCGGTCAAATGCGAGGTTTACAAAAAGTGAACATGTTTGTTATAAACCTTTTGACTGCCATGCTTTGCTTAAATGTTTACATATAAAAATTAAATATTAGTAAATACATGAAAATTATATAAAGAGTCGTACTACTAATAAATAATAAGTGAATGTTGACAAAACATGTATGTAAGTGGAAAAATATGCAGCTACTATATTAAAATAATACTACTATTGTATACCTACTTATTGCAAAAGTACTAAAAATCTTAAAAAAACATGAAAGGTCATACTACTACTAACTGTATGGATTAAAAGCATACACTTAAGAATCCAGTCAAAGTAACTTAAAAACAAAATTATATCCAAAAACTAAAGAAACCAATAAAATTTACATAAAACTTATTAATATGAAATGTATGTGCAAGCATTACAAATCTTATTATTTCATACAATTCTCTATTTTTCGTTTTGAAGTGAAAAGAAAAAAAAAAAACAAAAATCATTGCAAACAATTTATTATACTACTAATTATTAATTCTGATTATTACTTAAAAATTACTGTGTTTATTATTATAATTGTTGTATTTAAGTAAATATAATAGATATATGCATAAACAGTGTCTAAAGAAAATTAAATAAAGAAATATGAAAATAATTGGCATTTGCGTGAATTAACATTGATATGGCAACTTTTCGATTGCAGCCATTAAAGGCCAGGAAATGACGCTCGGCTGTGCCAACTGTCATTTGACAAGCAGTAATGAAAAGTGCAGAGGTTGTACAAAATAGCAACAAATGCAGCATATAATTAACAAAAATATGGTATTGCAAAGGGCTTAGGGCAGAGGAAGAGAGGGGGGCATAGTAAATTATACAACATTTGTTAGAAGAACATGCGGGTATGTTCAACAATGCATTATAATGCGCAACATACCATTTCAGAGTGAGCAGTGCCTTCAAAAATGCAAATATGGCAGTACTGCAAATGCAACGCGTTCTTAAACGTCATTTTTGTATCAAAAGTCGTGCATTATTTGCAGCAAAAATTTTCACACTGCCAATAAATACGCTAGTACAATGTCTGATGAAAAGTGGGTATTTAATTATTTATTTTAGCTTTTAATACAAAAAATGATGAAAAATACGATATTTAAACTTTATTTTATTATATTTCTTGGTTTTAGTGATTACTTTAGTACATCGGAGATAAAATTACGGCTCAGAGTCCGACTAAGCATGGAGAACGAGTTCACATCGGGAAGGAGGAAAAAGAGCGTGCTCTGGGCTAAGGTCGTAGATGAAGTAAAAAAAGTTAATAAAGATTTAAAAAAAGATAGCAACATCGCCCAGCGAAAATTTTCTAATTTACTCATCACATATAAGCGAATAAAAAAAAAGATATTAAACTTTTGATATTAAACTTTTGACAAGATATGTCCTTTTAAGCTTTACACGGTTTTTTTTTTTTTCTTAAATTTAATAAAAGACTATCGGTTTTTACATCGTCCATGACCAAACTTAGTAACAATTCCATTTTACTGCACCGCGCGTTCATAAATGCAACAAATCTATTTGCAATTTTTCAACAAATCTATCAGTTGCATGAATTGTCACATTGACAGTGCTGCCAGCGCTGCAAGTACTGCGCATTATAATGCGTTTCTGAACATAGCCTGCTTCACATCAAGTAAAGTCGTCTAGCGCTAGCATTGTGACAACCGGAAGGAGGTGTTCAAAATCTGTTGAGTCATTAAAATCACCCTGTTGTGATTAAAATCACTCTACGACAATTTGGGAATACTGCGACTATCCCATGCCTTCTTCACTCGCTGTCTTGTCTGCGCCATGCTGCTAGAAATTAATAATAAGTTCATTATTGGGTGGCAAACAGATAGACGGAACAGAGCAAAATAGACAATGAGTTATTCAAAATAAAAAAATATAAATCACCGAAGATTCACGTTAGTCAAAGATAAATATAAAATGTATTTTCAAGAACATGTTATTAGTGTCACCTTTTTGACGTATGTACATGTTTGTCCTACGAAGGCTTTGCAATAAAGCCAGAGGTGTGCAGTGCATCACCATATTCAGATATAACACAAAATTAACACTTTTAATAAGACTCATAAACTGGTAACAAAGAAAAAAGTATTATTTTTATTTTTATTTGCGTTTACACTATACATTAAAAAATTGACAGCAGTGAATTTTTTTAATGCAGATATTCAAATGAAGGCCTATAAAACAGAAATACTAATTAATGCGGTTAGAAGTAAAACAATTTTCGCTCTTGATTATTATAGCTATATTGTAATTATTACCAATAACACTTGTTATATAACACGGTGCTACAGTGAATCAGAACTTTTGAAGTGACATGATGAGCACTGTAGATCTAGCCGAGAACGACGTGGAACCGTGTTCAAAAAATTGTTAACACCCTCAATTTTTTTATTTATCGTTAAAAAACCGATTTTGGGTGTTTTCCGACACTTAAAAATTTGTAGCTCGTCTGCATTTTATCCGATTTCCAATCTTGAAACAGTTTTGTTGAGGTAAATGTTAGTCCTTCTGACGTATGTCTTCTATTTTTCACGCTAAGCTAAAATAACCACTGATTTTTCAACACAAAACTTAAATTTTAGTCAATGTTTCCAATTTTTGCGAGTTTAACGAGCTGTTGTCGATAATATTGAAATGAAAGGTTTATTTATTATTATTAATTATTATGTTTACTTAATACACTTAGGTAAGGTTAGGTTAGGTTAAGTTAGATGCACTTATGCTAAGTTTTAATAGGTCTTGAGCATTCAAGACTGATGACTTTTCACACTCATTAAATTGTACATGCTTACCAGCAAATTGCAAATTGTTCTGCTGTGTCATGCAAGCTTCCGTTGGTCAATTTGGATTAGGTAAGCTTGGGTTATAATGAGTTTTGATATGTTAGATGTATTCATAGTTATGTAAACTGTCTTTCAAAATTAGCCGCAATGAGCAGTAAAGCACTATCGGTCATGCGGTATTGTGTCGCAGTCTCGGTTCAGCTGGATTTTTAAAAATGTGGAATAAAACTTTTTGAAGTGAAAATCGTTGGGAGTGATTTGAGACTAGATGAAACGAAAAAGCGACACTACGAAGCGTTATATGTTGATATACGTATATATATGTGTGTGGCTGCGTACTGCTGAGCCACGCTAGTATATTGAGTATTGTAGTATGTATACTACACACTTGCTTTGGTGTTTAGTTCAAGCGTCGTACGTATGTATGTTTGTATGTATGCTAGTACGTATGTGTGCGCGCCTTTGTATTACGGAGCCATGGTGAGCGAGAAGGCATTATGTATACCTATACTACACTACCTAATACTTGCTTAGACCAAGCGTCCTACGAATGTTTGTGTGTATTTTAGTACGTCTGTGTAATATACGCGTTACGACGCTCATAATAGCAACCGCGTGTGCTGTATTGCGTCTGTATTTTTATATTCGTAAATATTTTCATTTTTAAATATTTACCGCAATTGCAGGCGGTGTTGCAATATACCACAATCTGACCAAATGACGGTGCTCGTATTGTAACTCCACAGATAGATTTGAATGCACAGCAACTAGAATCACTGTCTGTTCAGCTCTCTAAAGTGGGAGAAATATGTGCATGCGAAACCAGATTGGCAATGGAAAAACAGTTTTAATTGTGGCAATTTATATTTCACCGAATCAATCAATAAATAGCATCACGGAATTCATTCACGAAAATTTAATAAAGTACACAACCGGACTGGCTTCTGGTCTATCGGAGAACAAGCCGCCAAAATGGGCATCCCTCACAACACATACTGTCACAGTTGTAAACAACCGGAGAAAAAAGAAACAATCTTCCATTTTCTCTGTGAATGCCCTGCCCTTTGGAAGGACAGAATGTCAACCCTGGGCAAACCGCTGTTCGAGAGTCTCGAGCAGCTGTCTGGCTTAGACGTCAACAACCTAATAAGGTTCCTAAACCGCACAGACTGGATATAGTCCTGCTGTAAATAACTGTTAAACAATTTGGTAACGAGGATGTGGCAACAAAATGGTGCGGAAGCGCTAGTTGGATTCTGGATGAATCACCACTCTAACCAACCAACACAACCGGAAGTATCGCGGATACTTAGAAAAGATTACGATAAAGTTTCAATGATTTTAAGTGGCGATTTTAACGTAAATTTTGCATTGGACACAGCGGTTCCTTTAATTGACTTTCTCAATACAACATTCAATTTAAAAATGTGTAACAATCGCACTGAATCGACAACACGATCAAAAACAACAATTGACGCGGTATTTCAAAGATATGTTGACAACATCGAAACCAAAGCATTTGTATCATATTTTAGCTATCATAAGCCACTCGTATCATTTGTTGAAATTGAAAACATTGAGGATGAATAATAATAAAATGAAGAAAATAAAATATGAACTTTATAGCAATATTATAATGAACCTATAATTATCCCGCTCCTAATGCTGCTTCGTCTCATTCTCTCTCTGTTTGTTTTACGGAAGGTTTCACTTCTATCGCGTCTAACCGTTAGACTGGTATTTTGTTTTTTAAATCGTAATTTTTACAGTTTTCAATGCATGCAGATGAAAAATAGCTTATTTTGAGCACATTTTATTGGAGTTAAAAAATATGTATATATTTGTGGTACCCGTTGGAGAATAGTGGCCGAAAAATTGCATCACATTGAAAAAAAGTGAAAAAATTGCAAAAAACAGAGCTTGTTACTGAATATTTCTTTTGAACGTCAATCGTTCAATCTTAGAATTATATACATACATTCATAACGCACATACACTCCCCTTCCCAAGACCATATTGAAATAAAAAATCGGTTGAAAAATGGGTTAGTTATGCATTTTTACTTCATCAAAAACACCATAAATCGGGTTTTTAACAATAAATAAAAAATTTGAGAGTGTTTTGAATTTTCTAAACACAGTTTTGTGTTGTACTGGTCCTGACCTAAAACATGCAGCATATCACTTGAAGAGTTCTTTCGATTTTCTTTTATTTTGTAGCACCGTGTAATGTTTACAATTATTTATGTGCAAATTTTAAGATACAAAATTCAAAATAATGACCATAGGAGGAAATAAAATATTTAAAGTTGCATAACTCCTACAAGTGTTAGTGAAGTTAGAATAACACCCATTAACCTGCGGCAAGACGAGATGACATTCCATTTGATTGAAAGAGAGAACACGGAAGTAAATGTAAAAACAAAAAAAATGTGTATACAGCATTAATAACAATAAAGGCAAACAACACCTTATAAAATTATTCACAAAAACACAAATAAATAATTTAAATGGAAAGGAAGTAATAAATAAAATATTAAATAAATAAGACTTAATAAAACCTAAAGAACAGAAAACCAAGGGAAAATTTCTGTTTCAGTGGAAATAGTAACAGAAAAGGCCCATATGGTGATGCCACGAAATTGAAGGCGTGGCGATAAATGTCTTACAGGGTGTAAGATTTATATTTGTATATATATATATGTATATATGTATTGTGTATTCATATTTTTCTAGTGGAAATCACTGTACCTGTTCATCCATATTTCAGCCGGTTATAGTTTTTTGACGTGATAACGTCTTATAATTCGATTTAACAGGCTGCACGCACGAAAAAATGTGTCGTTACCTTGCTCATATGTAGTTACCTTGCTCATTAGTGTTACCTTGCTCATATGTAGTTACCTTGCTCATTAGTGTTACCTTGCTCATATTACTGTAACCTTGCTCATTAGTGTTACCTTGCTCATATTAGTGTTACCTTGCTCATTGCCGTTACCTTGCTCATTGCATTGAATGAACTGCAAGCGAAAGGGCGGAACGAACGACAAAGCAAACAAAGCAAACGAACGGCAACGTTCGACTCCTTGCTCTCTCCTACTTAAGTGAGCGTATATATGTATGTATGTATATGCGCAAATGTACATATATAAATTCACGTATTTGTATTTGCATATGCCTTCTTATTGATTATTATTAATTTGATTCACTTGAAGAATTTAAAATAAAACCAAGTTTGTTAATAATACCTGTTGTTTTAAGGTTATAATTATTAATTTTTTTATTATATATGAAGGAAAAAATGTATGGTAATATTTATCATATACCTTATAAGATATGTTGTCTATACTAATATTATAAAGAGGAAAACTTTGTTTGTTTGTAATGAATAGGCTCAAAACTACTGGACCGATTTTAAAAATTCTTTCACCATTCGAAAGCTACATCATCCACGAGTAACATGGATTATATTTTATTTTGGAAATAGGGCTCGAGATATAGGTCAAAACGTGGACCCGGGTAACCTTCGGATGTGTATGTACAATATGGGTATCAAATGGAAGCTGTTGGTGAATGCTTTAGTCCAGAGTATTTTTCATGCTGCTCCGTGACTAGGGTCTCGAGATGGAGACCAAAACGTGGACCCTAGAATGTGTTTGTACAATATGGATATCAAATTGAAGCTGTTGGTGAATGCTTTAGTACAGAGTATTTTTCATGCCGCTCCGTGACTGGGGTCTCGAGATATAGGTCAAAACGTGGACCCGGGTAACCTTTGGTTGTGTATGTACAATATGGGTATTAAATGAAAGCTGTTGATAAGTGCTTTAATACGGGGTAGTTTTCATACCTATTGATGACTAGGGTCTCGAAATATATGCCAAAACGTGGACCCGCCGTGTCTTTGAACCGAATTAAACCAAACTTACACACATTGTTAAGTAGGTATTGAAGATAATTTCCGTATAGTTTGAATACCTATTGGTAGATAGGGTCTCAAGATATAGGTCAAAACGTGGACCCGGGTAACCTTCGGACGTGTATGTACAATATGGGTATCAAATGAAAGCTGTTGGTGAATGCTTTAGTACAGAGTATTTTTCATGCCGCTCCGTGACTGGGGTCTCGAGATATAGGTCAAAACGTGGACCCGGCTAATTTTTGGTTGTGTATGTACAATATGGGTATCAAATGAAAGCTGTTGATAAGTGCTTTAATACGGGGTAATTTGTTATGTTATGTTATGTTATGTAATGTAATGTAATGTAATGTAATGTAATGTAATGTTATGTTATGTTATGTTATGTTATGTTATGTTATGTTATGTTATGTTATGTTATGTTTTGTTATGTTATGTTATGTTATGTTATGTTATGTTATGTTATGTTATGTTATGTTTTGTTATGTTATGTTATGTTATGTTATGTTATGTTATGTTAAAGTATATTATGTTATGTTAATGTTAACTCATTCTGTATATCCATACAAAATATCTATCAAACAAATAAAATTAAAATTTTCTTTTGAAAATGCAACCATTCAATCAGTATTTTCTTATGACGTTATCACGTTAAACTATCGTCAGTAAACCGACTTTACAGACAACCTCTTTTTTATACTGCGCGATATCTTAAACGGTTATATACAGTTACAATTAAAAAAAAATGTTTTTTTTTCTTTTATTTTATATTCTTAATGTACTTACATATATTTAAGGATACACACAGAAAATTTAATATCGTGCCGGTGAATATTTGAAAAACATTTTTTTATCCTATGTAAAGTGCTTTTCAAACTTTAAACGCGTTTTTCTCAAAATGGTGTTTTCAAAGTCGGTGACCAACATTACTCGAATATGGCTAAACTGATTGTCTCAAAATTTAACACGAGTTTCGTAAATATATTTTTTGGTAATTAGTAGAAGATTTTTCTCACCGAAAAATATTTTTTTTATAAATAATTTAAGGCCGAAATTTTGGTCAAAAATCGATTTTTTTTTTGAGAAACCGTCATTTTGTCAAAAAACAAAAAAATGATTCCTTCGATTAATTACTAGATTTGACATTACTTTAACGAAATCTGTTTGGGTGTTTAATTTCTGTGGATCCAGTTCAGAAATATAGCGGCCACCGCAAAACGTTTTTTTGAGAGGAGCTCCCGGAGATCAGCTGTAGCTCTTTTCCAAATAAATATTTTTACTAATACTAAGTCTTAAAAGTTAACGTAATATGTGTACAAATTTTTAGATCAATAAATTTAAAAGCTTTCTCAGAAAAAATTCTGGAAAATTCGCTCTTTTTCGGCCTTTTAACTGCATATAACCCCTTAAAAACTCTCGTAAAAACTTTTTTGGGCAAATTCTGTAAAGAGGCAATTTTTAGGCGTATGAAGGAAGGTCCCGACCGGCCTGCCGGAAAACGTCCAAAGTTGTTCTATCTGTCCTAGTTGTGTTCTGTGTTACGTTGTTGCCTTTTTGTTGAATTAATGAACCCGCGTAATTAACCGATATTTAAGTGTGAAACATTTAATTTATATCACTGTTATGATACTTTAGTTATACAGTTGTATTGAACAACAAAAATAATTAAACGTTTAGCCCATTCATCTCCGGTTATTTCAATTTTCAAGGAGATATTCTGCGGCTATTTTGAAATATGCCATCTGGTCACTCTACAACTCTGAACAACAGCTGTGAGTCAAAACAACAAAACACAATTAAGTTTATGTTGTCACTCTACGAAGAAAGTGTTTTTAACAATTCTTCAATCATTTGCAAGTATATCCTGAAGCCATGGAAAAATTGGAAGCTTTGAAAATGTCATCAATGCGGCCACGTACAAACATTCTTGATCGACCACTGTCCAAGGGCAAAACAGAGGTATCCCAAAGCATCGTAGCATTGCTATTTAGTGAAATTGTGCAGTACTGCCAAAGCCAAGTGAGCACTGTGCAAGAACTACAAAACAGGTGCGCTTACCGTTCATATTTTCCTTGAATATCATATTCTATTATCCTGGTTTTTATGTTCCCTTGAAAAGGTTGCATGAGCTTGGCCAAGACGTGGGCACACGCGTTATTGATTTATATTTTGTGCGTGAACGCAATGCTAAACGTGAAACAAAGTTGACACAAATGCTATTGTTTGTGAAAACAACTGTTTGGAAGAATTTATTTGGCAAAGAAGCTGAGAAGCTAGAGCATGCAAATGATGATGAACGCACATATTATATTATTGAAAAGGAGCCGCTGGTGAATACATTCATAAGTGTGCCTAAAGACAAGAGTACATTGAACTGTGCAAATTTCACGGCTGGCATTGTGGAGGCGGTGCTAACGCATTGTGGATTTGTGAGTATAATAATGAAGTAAAATATGAACTTGAATTCATATATTTAATTTGGATTCTTATTGTAGCCTTGCAAAGTGTCGGCGCATTGGCATAAGGGCACAACGTACATGGTCAAGTTCGAAGATTACGTTATTGCACGTGACAAGCAATTGGAAGAGAAGTAAATCTTTTCGCAGTTTTATTTTTAAATTGATTATAATCTTGTGTTCGAATTTCCATATAATTATACTAAGAATATTCGTTAATAAAAGCATATGCACTCATTTCCAACTCGACCATTTTATTTCTGTTAAACCAGTTTCATTACTGGCTTTCAGTCATCCGACTTAAATGAATTTGAATTGACGATCTTTGTATGCTACTTGTCCAGTGCGGTACTTTTGTTCACGGCCATCACGTTCTGATTTCAAAGCCCAAGCATAGAGGACAATAGGCAGTACGACTGAGAAGAAGCCGGCGCGGAAAGCCACACCAGTTGGCTTGAAGTGTTCAAAGTTGGAAACACGCATCGATTGGAAACGCGCCAAACCAGCATCGAACTGTAAGCAAGGAACATATCATTTAATTAGCTTAGTACGTCAAATAAATATCTCGGCTGTTGATGACATAACAACGCGCAAATAGTTAATATATTTACCAAAGTACCACCTTCGCCTGTGGCATGTCTGTGGGGATTCGAAATCTGTTTCAAGTATTCGGCACGCAATTTTGATGTCTGTTCATGTTTGCGGCGTAGGAAATCCTTCTCCGTTGTTGATAATTCAGGCATTTTTGCGGATTGTTTTCGTTTTGATACACACGGTGAAGTACAATTAATTCACCTACCGAATTTTTGCCGTCAAAGTGAAATGTCAAAGTTTTGGCATATGCTTATGTGTTGGCAATATTGCAAAGTATGTTTTTGTAATAGATTAGTGTCAGCCGATCGGAAGTTGTTAATTTTCAGGGGTTCCGGAAACTTTTGTAGGTTTTTCTTAAATGTAATGCACTTATTTGAAAAAGCTGAAGGGCAGTTGAGTAAATGTAGTTGTATGTTAACAGTGAGTAGATTACTCTATGCTTTTGATTATGCTTTAATGATATTTTCCAAATGTACAAGGTATCAGACGGCGGTCACCGTAGTCAAATGAAACTATGTACAATTACAATTAAGGGCTAGGGTACGAAATTCACCGTGGAAATGAAAGAACTCGTTTTTACCAATGCGGTCGCTCCTCGGTAGGTCATTGAAAACTTCCGAGTGTATTTCTGCCATGAAGATGCTTCGCATGCAAAACCATCAGACGTTGAAAGGGGTAAGAAACTGCAGTCCCTTCATTTATGGCTCACCACCATGGCACACCCAATAAAGCATATACGCACAATTAGATATACATATACATATATGCATATAAGGGGACGTTGCCTTAGCAAATAAGCAGCATTGGAAAATTTGTGCAACAATAAAGAAGGATACATTGCAATCTTAGGAAGCTTAGCTTAGTCAATTTACATACACATAACTGTCGAAGCTTTAAAAAAGTATTTACCCCACTGAAAAAAAAAGATTATATTTAGAGGTTATAAAGAAATTGACCTGATTGTGATGTTCTAAATTATGCAGCGCCTGTCTGGTCGTTTCGCACAATGCCCCAGTCAAGGAGGGAGTGACTGTATTCACGAACATACGTCAAGCACGAACGCGTGAGGTAAAACCTCTACACCATTTCAAACAGACGACAAGTCGATTTCGAGTAACGATATTGCAACTTTCCGATGCGCCATTGGTCATAAAGCAATGCAGGCTATCGATAGCGTATAACCCCAACACGCAATTAGGAAACGAACCTGGACGCAGGTACCTGGTGTGTCTAAAAGGCATAAACAAGGCTCCATCATGATGAAATGCTTTTAGCAGTTCCAGGGTGGAATCAGCTGACAGGGGAGGAATGTTATAGGGTTAGCGGGGGAAAAGAAGTCAAGGAGCACAACAAAATGCTCAAAAACCGTACTACAATGACGGGATCCAGGACAAAACACATTTACAACTTCTGGACCGGACAGTATACAGACAAATACTAAACGACATTCATCGGGAGACACTTACCCCCTTCCTAAACAACCGAGCTCTGAATGCAATCACCACTATTGCAGACGAAGAGCTTCAGCTGCTCCGCGAGAACCGCGTAACCTTGGCCCAGTTGCGTTCTGGATACTGTAGCAGGTTAAACGCCTACTTATAGACTACTTCAACCTTATAACAGATCCCGCCATACCCAATAAATGTCCAGCATGTGAAGCTACACCGTACGACAGTAATCACTTATTCACGTGCCCTATCGAACCTGCTCACCTAAAACCCCTCTCCCTCTGTACCCAACCTGTCGAAGCAGCACTTTTTCTGGGTCTACCGTTAGATGAGCTAGACGAAGACGATGTAGTTACCGCACTGACAGGGTTTAATAAGCTACTATAAAAACAACAACAACAATGTGATTTTTTGTTGTTCTAGTACATTTTTAATGCCGATGTAGAGGAATAAATTCATGTCGTTTCAGTAGCTTACAAATCAATCGAAGCGTTCCAGCTACTATGCCTGATATATTGTGATGATCTGTATAGCATTTTGACGCAAATATTTCAGGAAAATCTATGAGACGTTTTTTCCAATTCGTATTAAAGCTGAATCACCATTTGGAATATTGTCAAAATGCACATTTGTAAGTGTATGCGTAAAATCGACCTGCATAGAAAACACTTCAGTGAGCAAATAAATTTATCAACTAAGCAAATGCACATGCACAGTAGCCGGCGAAAGGACATCAAAGCGCCATATAATGAAAAAAGCAAACAACACATAGCCATGTGAAGCAACATCCTCCACCCCTATGTGCTGACTTATTTTCCATCATCACGCGCGCACCAGCGTACAAATTCTAAACAGCATTTAGTGTTGGAAGTAAGGGGCGGTGGCTGTATTATGCATGTCTATCACAAGGCACGGGCGCATGTTGCCAGCAAAAGAATAATATGTATGCCTAAAACAGAAAAGAAAAAAATGAAAAAGTCGATGCCAAGTGATGAGAAACTGAAGACTGCGCATGTGCAGCAAAATGTTATGCGCAGATTTGCGATTATTGACTGACTGGCTGCTCGTACAACGGCGAACATATAGAGGATGACTGCGGCAGCTGCTTCGGTTGCTAGTAGGTTTATTGTTGTTGTTGCCGCTGCCATTGCCACTGCTGTCGTTGGACTTTTCTAGGCACCGCGGAAGTGGTGAGCGCGTTGTTGTGAGTTATTATTGTTGTGACATAAACTACCCTTGACTTAATTTCACATACATATTCTCCACTTGAATGTTTTTGCATTTTTGCAGAAAAGTATTGAATTTGGTGTGAAAATTTGTAGGATGGTACGTCTATGATTTGTGGTTCATTTTTAAGGTTTTTGAGTGTGGGTGCTTTAAGGTGAAATATTTAAATTTAATATGATTTATATTTTAGTAATGAACAAATTGAATGAAAGTCATGCAAAGGAGGAAGAAACTGATAATAGTTGGAAGACCGTTACGTGTGCATACATACATCCAAATAATTCGTCAATGCCTGTATGTGTTAAGTTTAAGTTGCCTTACTCGGTGATTACTTGTATTAGCGTAAAGGCGGTAGATATATGTATGTACTTAGATGAACATACATACATATAAATGTACATATGCTAAAATTCACATGTTTATATACTTAATTCTGCCATAAGTTCTGTTACAAGTTAAGTCCTTTATAGATATGAAATTATATGTGTATAGATATATTGTATAATTGCCGCGTACACCCTTTTTGGGTGTATGGCCGAGCTCCTCCTCCTATTTGTGGTGTGCGTCTTGATGTCGTTCCACAGTTTTAAGCCGACTCCGAACGGCAGATATTTTTATGAGGAGCTTTTTCATGGCACAAATACACTCGGAGGTTTGCCATTGCCGATTCCACCGAGATTCGTACTTATGTTCTCTCTGTGAATTCCGAATGGTAGTCTCGCACCAGCCCATTCGGCTACGGCGGCCGCGAAATTATAATACTTTTTTTTAATGAAATTAGTTTTATTTAATAATATATAATAAATAAATAAAAAAAAACTACTTACATCTGTTGAGTCGAATTTTCTTCGAGCGCGTTGTCAAAAGTTGACCAGTTGAGCGACGGAAGGCTTTCATGTGGAGATCATCTCTAATTAGTCTTGACATGGATTTGCTCCATACATTCATTCACCTGGACATGATTTTCTCTCCGGCCTCCGAGTCAGCTCTGACAAAACGGAGCTGGTGCTATTTACCGGAATATATAAAACTCCACCCTTTCGACTTCCCAAATTAAACAACCACGTTCCCCCGCTTTCATCGGAAGTTAGGTATCTTGGAGTGATATTTGACTCCAAACTCCATTGGAAGCTACACATTGAAAATCGGGTAAAGTAGGCCTTTTAGACCTTTTTAGGTAAAGTATAGCCTTTTACTCCTACAAATCTATGTTCGGTAAAAAATGGGAACTCAAGCCACTGGTCGTGGTGTGGATGTACAACGCAGTGGTTTTGCCAATTTTAACGCATGGATGCCTGGTTTGGTGGGATGCTCTTCGGAAGGGCTATAATGTCACTAAACTGGGGAGGCTGCAAAGGACTGCATACATTGGCATCACCGGAGCATGTAAAACCTGCCCCAGTGCTGCCCTGAAAGTCGTTTTGCACTTACTTCCCAACGACTTTTACGTTACAGGTATTTCCATCGCAGCTCAAAGTGCAATCAGCTTAAAGGAAGTTGGCCTCTCGAGGCAATCTGTCAAGGGACATGGTAGCATTTGAGGGCGGTTAACACTGTATTTCTGCGAACTTCGAACAGATCTCTCTATCCGCAAACTAGAGTTTGAGGGTCGTGCTTGGGCAATCTTTCCAAATAAGCAGGATTAGATCGAGGGGAAATCTGCACCGAAGCTCGCACCTCACCACATTTGGTCTCCTCGCCATTCAATTTACAAACTCGTAGCTATGTTTACCGGTCACTCGACGATCGGCACACATGCGAAAAAGCTAGGGTTGCCATTTAACCCCCATTGCAGAAGCTGTGGGGACCTTTCAGAGAAGGATACTGTTGAGCACTTTCTCTGTAAATGTTCGGGTTTGGCAGCGAGACGATTAAGGTCACTGGGTGCTCCTTTCTTCGACAGCCTGGGGCAGTGCGCCAACCTACATAAATCCCATCAATCTTCTCCATTACATCAAAAGCTCTGGCTGGCTGTAGATATCTTCCGGTTGGAGGTCTCATAATGGTATGGAAGCGGCGCTTTAGTGCTACTTGTTGAGTGCCAGTTCAACCACTTCAACCATTTCACCTATCTACCTGCACGATTTTCTGCTTTCTAAAGGGATTTCTGCGAATTCTATCTCGAACGGCTTTTATGGCTGCACTGATTCGAACCACGCGAGGCCGACTTCTTTTTGGGTCTGTCACTTCAGACATTTGGGAAATACGATTGATCGTGCGGTAAACAAACATTCTCGAAATATTTTCAGGAATTTGTAAATCTCACTTGCACTTTTACCGCATTTATGTAATATTATGGTTATTGTTGTTGTAGCAACTTGCTAAATCCTGTAAGTGCGATGTAGTTGCCGATTGTCTTCGTCTAACTCATCTAACGGTAGACCCAAAAAACCTGGTGTTTCGACAGGTTGGGCCCAGACTGAGAGGGGTGTTAGGCGAGTAGGTTGGATGGGGCATATGAAAAGGTGGTTATGTTCGAGGATGTCGGGGTAAATTCTGGAGTTAAGTAGGAGTTTAGTCTGCTACAGTATCCTGAAAGTAATTGTGTCAAAGTTACGCTGGTCTCTTGGGGTAGCTGAAGCTCTTCATTTGTTGTGGGTGGTGGTTAGACTCCGATTACGACATTCACAGGTCGGGAGTTTAGGAAGGTGGTAAGTGTCGGTAAGGTAAGTGGCGGCCGCTATAGCAGAATGGGTTGGGTCCATATCTTTGTTGAAGAGATGCCTCTTGCCCTGCCTGGGAGACGGTTCAAGTTCTAGCAGGTGTCTACAGTGGAAACCTGCGGTGACACCCGAGTAGAAACTGTTTGCTGAATATTTTGCGGCGCTTCTTGACTGGGAATAATATTATGGTTGTTGTTGTTGTTGTCGTTGTCGTAGCAGCATAAACATTCCCCATGCCTATACGATTAATGCTGCTGAAGTGACAGTCTTTGGCCGGATACAAATCCGGATCGTTCCGGTTACGTATAACCCACTGTCGTGGTAATTGGCTCTGCTTCGTGCTGCTTTAACCAACTGCCCAATAGTCCTTAACATTGTCGCCAAGACAATTGTTTCCTTTCGATTCCTCGTTTGCCTTCGATTTTACCTTGCACAATCAGCTGCAACTACTCATATTCACATAGCATCATCATCCGCCGATAGCACCGCATCTCGCTTCCTTCGCTGCTTCAAACCGACAGCAAATTTTTCATCATTTGTCCCTGTTTCGCTAAGCCAAAACCCTAGGTACTAAAATCGCAATACTCTTTGGATCGGATCTTCATATTTGAAGGTTAATCAGTGAAGTAACATTTCATGAGCCTTTTAAGAGATGAGGAAATTTTCTGGGCAAACAAATTATAAACAAAAACTCAACTAGCGACAAAACTGAGCTAGCGACATTTTACAGGCTAGTTTACATGTATTGTTTGCAAAAAACTCTTGTGTCTATTCCACTTTCAATTATCAATCATATAATATTTACATTAACCTAACCTAACTTTGTATTTCTTCTTTGTTCGCTCTCTTAGGAGCTTCAGAATAACTTCACGGCCAATAATGCTCTCGAAATTTCACTTCAATTAGTGTAATCTCTATGAATCTTGTGCATTATTCGCAAAAAATGGATGACGCTTCCAAGCGCTCATTGGCCCCTAATGCATTCGTGATGCACTGAAACCAGCGCAAAGCAGCACAATGGGTATAAAGAGTTTATCCAAGACGAATGAAGTCAGCATATGCGTTCTCACGGTAGTCAGGTTTATTGCACTTAAGTGAATACTTCAACTCAATATAGCACCAAAGAATTCGAACACCAAGGATCAATTTTTGCTTGACGATTTGAATGTATTGATTCAATAATTTCAGTCACCGAGAAAATGTTAAGCTTTTCGCCTACTTAACATAGATGATATGGGCGAGATTTTTTGACAGATAACTCGTTTGTTTACGTTTGTACCACTTTAAGACTTTCGGCACCTCTTACGTACTCTCTGAGTAGCAATAAAATACTCATTACTCCGCGTGCTAATGTGAATCGTGGGTACCTCTAACTGGGACTTCGACATAGTCGCCTTGAGAGCTCTTCAAATTATTGATGCCAACTCTCCTGCCCCTGAAGGTATTCGATAAGCTTTATATTTGTTTTGTCAGATAAGTCTTACCTTTGATATGGATATACCAAGGGTAGACGGAATGCGGTTTATTCGCGGTTTCTAATAACCATTAGATTGATATGAAGATTAAAATCAGCGGATATTCATAAAAAGAGGGAAATTATGTAGTAACGATAATATTCCCTTGAAATTGAAATGTGAAATTTGAATTGGTCGAGCAAAGAGCACCAAGAGATTTGGTGGCTCCTAAAACACTCAGGCTAATAAGCCCATTGTATTTAGAGCTCTGGAAAGAGGGTAGTTAGTCAAGGAGGAAAGGAGAAAAGTATCAGAAAAAGAAATAGGAATGAATAGAGACAGAGACAAAGGTAGTTAGACCTGTGAGAATTTTCCAGATTCTTTGGCAAATCTGTAAATATCCTCCAGTTTTAGAGAACGAATATTACTCATTCTCACGACATCGGAATCCAAAACTGGTAGCCTTGCTCTAGCAAAGGCAGGACACTCAAAGAGAAAGTGCTCAGTGCTACCCGCCTCCTCCAAGCAAGGCAGGCACATTGGGTCCTCAATGATTCCAATGGTGGTCATATGCTGACCCCATGGGTTGTGTTCTGTAATAATACCGAACATCACCCGAACGTCTTTCCTTCCAAGTTTTAGTAGAAAGTTTGACAGTTTTCTGTTCGGACTTGTAACAAAACACTTTGCAGTTCTGCAGCGTTCTAGACCGGACCATCGCTCTTTATGTAAATTGCATACATAATCGCTGATACACTTCGTAATTCCTGCAAAACTGATTACGATTATTGGCTCTGGCCCTTGTGGGGGAACCGCTGATTCACGGATGGCCAATTCATCGGCAATTTTGTTTCCTCGAACACCGGCGTGTCCTGGAACCCATATAAGTACAAGCCTCTTCTGTCTTGCGACAGAATTAAGCTTCTTCTTACATTTTTGAACAATCTTTGAGGTTTGCTTCGCGAGCTCCAGGGCCTTCAGTGCAGCCTGACTGTCACTGAAAACTCCAATCTGTTTCCAGCTCCATATTCCCTTACAATTCGCTACAATTCACAACTGGCTCAAGGACTACAAGTCTGTTTTGCCAGCTTAAGGATTGAATTTTATCAGCTTGATTGAATTAAAATCATAAAAAGTCCACCCGTTGCTGTTCTGAGTGTGTTGTTCTGACAGCTCTGGAACTTGGTCTACTACTAGCAGGTGTCTTGATGGTATTCTACAAACAGAGAAATGCACTCGGCAGCTTGCTATGGGATTAATTGACTTCAACATGGTTTTCTGGTACTGAATGGCAAGTAGATTTTCCCTTAAAAAGTTTTGCATCAAATGTTTGGGTAAAGAATTCAAAAATTCTGATAGAATTTCGAGGCTATTTTCTTAATTTTAATTGAAAAATCTTAAAAAAAAATTAAACATTTCTAAGAAATTTTCATTTCCAGTGTATGTTTAATTCAAAGGACTTCTGCAAGATGGAATGAAGCACGCCATTTTGTATTGATACGTCTGATATGATCGTTTTCTTAAACAAGCGAAACTTATATAAGCAAGTATTAGTTTTCAATTTTAATTTACGATATATTCATAAACGTCTGTAAATATGTAGATATGTGCTTAAACCCAAAGGAAGCAATATTCCTATCAACGTAAATCGCTTGGTAACATTCAATATAAAGGTGCCAAAGTTAATTACATTGAACGTGTGTACGTAT
Organism: Anastrepha ludens; assembly: GCF_028408465.1. NCBI lineage: Eukaryota > Metazoa > Arthropoda > Insecta > Diptera > Tephritidae > Anastrepha > Anastrepha ludens. The sequence continues at coordinate 93,470,099 of NC_071502.1, read as the reverse complement.
GGATGTACGTGTGTATGCATGTGCTTACGTATACAAGCACAAGCTTATATAGCAGCAGCAAGGCTAAAGGACGATTCTGAATACAGCGACTTTTTGGTTGTTTTATGTAAATTAATTAATCTCATTAGGTAATTTCTTCACCCATTCCATAGAAAATTACTACATCAAGCGTTTTCTTACTTAATTCCCATAATATTTGATGTGATAAATCAATAAAAATGTAGCAAGGAGCAATAGGCGCAACAACAAATCCCACAAGAAAATGTTTCGCGTTTCCACTGCGCATGTCAGACTGCGCACTACATATTATACAGAACAGTAGACTTAAACACAAAAACAAACGAGCCGCTCGACCTGTCGAAATGAACAAGCCACCCGACCAATCAATGCACCAACACACCACACCACTCAAATTTGGTGCATGCACTGCATCAGCCCAAGTGAGACGAGCCAAACGGAGCGCTATTCAGTTGCAAGAGAGTCGGCGTCGCGTACGGAACCAACAAAGTGAAAACTAGTGAAAATTCGCCATATTAAAGCAAAATAAACGTGCGCGCACACATGGTAGTATTACTGACTGTAGTCTAACGGTATAGCGAAGCAAAGCAGTACGGTGACCGAAAAGGATATTCACCAAAGAGTTTAGTAGATAAGTGCAGTTGTGCCAACGTGAAATAAAGCAGCACCTACAGCGGACGGCTAGGCGCCTTTTCCCTCACCACGCACACACATACACCAAAAACACGCATATCATTCGAACGAAGTGAATCGAGTGAGTGAGCGCAAGCTACATAAGTGGACGACTGCTGCTGAGCAACGAGCTCAGTGTGCAATTACTGAGGTAGGTGTGTGTGTGTATGTGTATATATTGCAAGTATTGCTAGGCACTGTATGGCATTTGTGAATTTTGGTGGAACTGGGCGGTTTAGGGTGGTGTTGGTAATGGTAATGGCAGGCACACATTTTCTAGGCTTTCGAGTGTGTCACTGCTTGTGGCTTATTATTGCTGTCAAGGGGTTGTTTGAAATTTTCGTGTATTTCTCTGTTTTTGTTTTTTTACCGCCCTATGTATGTACATATGTAGGTATGTGTGTTGCACGTTGTACGCCACGGAGTTGCGCTGTTGTGCGATGCCACCGTCTTTTGCCATGGGCCAGTACAACAATCTTGGTGCGTCACTTTTTTCGACTCGATTGCGTTTAGTCGTGCATAGACACCGTTTCCCGCTAGAACGCCCAACAAACCGGCAACATACAGGTGTGCATAAACACGTAAATACATACATACATACGCATATAAATACAAACATATGCACGGGCAATAATTTGGAGAACAAACGAGTGTATGGGAAAATAATTGATTTAAGACCAATTTTGAGTATTCTGTTTTGCCTGGGAGAATTGTGAAATTTATGGATTAGAATATTTTCATTACGTTATTGTATGGTAAATATGCTCGTGCAACAACAATTTCCTGGTGCATAAAATGCAATTTCAGATGCTATCAGAGTATATTTCTTTGGTGGGTGTGTGAACGGGCGATTGATTGAGCAGCTGCATAAAGTCGGTGCATGCTCAGGTGTGTGTGTGTGTACATATGCAATGGCGAGCTGAGATGAAAAGTAAGCTTTAAAGGATTTGGAAATGCTTAAAATGAAAGTAGTTAAAAACGAATTTAATAGCGCGTGCAATTTGTGTGAAAGTTTTGTGATCGTTTTTGCTTTCTTTTTCTTTGTAACTTGAGATGTTTACTTTTAAGAAGCATCAATTTGAGACTTTCTCCTCCGAGGCTTTGTAATGCTTTTCATTGGGGAGGGAGTTTTGAGTGGCGGGTCCCAAACCCACCGCACAACCAGCTATCCTGGAATGCTTCGCCTTCTCATTTTAGCTCACTCCCGAACGGGTGTTCGGAAGCTACCCAGAGGATACGTGGGCTAATCCCGGACGTTGTGAGCTGCTTGAACCATATGCAGAAGAGTCGTCCTGGCCAGTGATTGGGGATCAGTAACTTTCCCCACTTGCGTGAACTTCTACACATGGAACCATCCTCCAGAAGAAGAAGAAGAATTTGAAACTTTATTACTCAATCTCCTAAGAGCTCTAAAGTCTAAATAGCCGTTTACCCCGTCTGTGGACATCTCTAAAAACCACTTCATTGGTTTAGCTAAAATTTTCAAATTCTGAGCTTGAAAGAAATGTCAAGCAATAATTGTGTTTAGTGCGAAATTCAAGATTGATCGCACGTACCTCTTTAATAAGAAGAATGCATATCAATACAAGCTGAATACAAATAGTTAATTTCCCCTAGTAGACGCTCATTCATTAATCGCAAATTGCCGTTATAGTCACAGAATTGTTTATTAACCATATTTTTTAGATGAAAAATTATGCACCTCAGAATGATTTAAAAAATAACGCCTACAAATTCAATCTTCTTCCCAAATATGTGAGAAATTAAAGATTTTTCTCACTAAATTAAAGCTCAAAAATTGGTTTTACTTTGATTATAAGTTATCTATTTCTCTAAACGTATGCCCTTTTCTCTAAAATTAGTGAATTAATTGAGTGCATTACTGCCTGAAAAGCAAATATTTGATTTTATAAATCCGGAATTTTCTCCAATGCATAAATTTGCAACTTCTTTCGCTTGCTTGCACTTCCAGCTGTTTTTGCTGAGAATTCCATTTAAATAACTACATAATTCACGAAGTTATGCGTGCGACAGTGAATGTAGCGCCTGTGGGTATGTTGCGTTTTTTGGCGTTTAGCGCCCTTTTTAAGTGAGGAGTTAAAGTTTTGCCTGCAAAAAATGGAATACTTTTTTTTTAATTTGGTAATACAAGTTTTCGACTGCCTATTCATAAAATTACAAGCGAAAATCTCTCTAATTAATAAAGGATTGTCAAGCAAAATTTTTAGAAATTATTAAATGACTAGTTTTATTAAATAAATATTTCTGTGTGCGAATTATAAAAATTTCAGTTCATAGATTTTATATTTTTTTATTTTTTTCGTACCTTAGTCGAAGTTGCCGTTAATAAAATGTAATGTTAAGGGGTAAGGAGTAGTTAGAGGCTTAAAAAATGATAATTTTCAATAATTTGTTTTGGTAGTCAAAATATACAAAAAATATAAAAAGCAAAATATTTACCAAAATAAAAAATACAATAGCATTAATACATCATGTTTCGACTTGACTTTAGCAAAATTTCCAAAAAAAAAATTATAATTTTAAAAGTTATCGCTGTTTATGCGTGGAACCCGTTTCTCCAGAAGTTTCTTGCGGTGATCATCACAAGTCCTGGAGATTCATCTAAAATCAATCGGACAAGAGAAATGAGTTTTATTAATAGATAATCTTGTGCCTGATCGAAGCTTTTTAATTTTTATTTCAAAATTAGCAAAATGGCGGCCTCAGGGAATATTTTTCAGATTTTCGAGAAAAAACCGACAATTAATTGTTTTAAAAAAATCGAGATTTTTGAAAAAGCAGTATAAATTTTATTGAAATCTACTAAGCGGTTTTTAAGTTACAGTGATCACCAGTCCAAAAAACATAGTTTGAGAAAAACACATTGAAAGTTATGCGAACGCTCCGCAGCACATGAGCGCCCTTTGTTAATTGTTGAATAACTCGAAAAGTATTTTGTCGGACTCACTTCAAGTTTTTACACAATATTTTTAAGATATTATTTAAGTAAATGCACAAAATATAAAATTTTTTGAAAATTCTGACTACCCCTAACCCCTTAAAATTATCGTAGTTTTGCTTGTGGTAAGGTAAGAAGCGCCTGTGGATATGCTACGGATATAAATCAGTGTCGAGGTACTGACTGTCGTGTGTAGGAACATGTTTAGGTTATATATCGTCGAAGAATTCTCTTATATTTCCAAAACTCGTCTGAGTATAATTTCGAAGAATGCCACCTCTAAATATTAAAAAAAAAAATTTATTACTATTACTCGATTGCAAATTAATAAATAAATTTACAGTCTCAGAAGAGGAAAATCTCGACTATAAATATTCTAAAAACGAAGTACCATCCGCAGATAGGCTTCTTTTTTGTACGTTTTGTCCATATATAAGTTTTGAAGGTAGTGACGTGAAAAACTATAGATGTACAAAACTATAATAAGACCGGTTCTCACCTACGGCTGTGAAACATTCCCTAAAGTTAATAACATGAATTTACTGATTCGATATGAAAGAAAAATTCTTAGAAGAATATTCGGCCCTATACGATTAGAAGATTAATCGCGGGAGGAAATGTAACGCGGTTTATAAAGTCCCAAAGATTACAGTGATATGGACACGTTTTAAGAATGAGCAGCGAAAGTACGACCAAAAAACTATTTGAAGCAAAGCCTTAAGGAGCAAAAAGGAGAGGTCGGCCTAGGAGACGATGGTTCCAAGACGTAGAAAACGATATACGAAAGATGAAAATCTCACAACATAGAGCGAAAGCGGACTGTCGAGAATAATGGAGGCGTATTGTAGAGGAGGCAATTATCAACCCCAAGATGATGCCGTGAAAGTTCTAAACTGAAAACTTTTTTGTAACAACAAAATCACAAACGAAGCGCAGGAAAGCTTTGTACATGAAAAACAGGGTCAAACTAAATTTTAAACTTGAACTCTTTGAACTACCGCTCACTATAATATCTTCGGCTCAACATTATGGATATGAAACTACGATGAGGATAGACTTAAATGGAGTAGCTTAAAAAATTCGAATTCGAATTCAAATTCCAATCTTAGTTATTTATTATCCATAATCAGGGCCGTAGAGGGCAAATCCGGGTCCCGGGGGAAAATTGCAAATGCGGGCCCTTTCCAATTATGTCTAATTCATATAATTCGAATTACTCTCGAGTCCGGGCCCCTCTGAGAACTCCGGGTCCAACCCCTCTCGTCGGGCCTGCCCATTAATATTTAGCTTCCAGACTATCTGCTTACGAAAATTCACGCCACTAACTCTTCAGTTAATTACGTTATGGCGTATGGACTGAAAATCAAAAATTCAGTTTAATTTTATAACGACATTTTTTGAAATATATTTCAAAGTTTGTACCTGGAGTTACCACCACGTTTTAGGCTTCAAGCTTTCAACTAATTTAGACGAAGCTTTCATTAAAATATCAAAGAAAATGATGTAGTTGCAAGCATTGCAAGATAATAGACGCCTCCGGATAGGCTTCAATTTTGAAAATGTTTCTGAAAATCATGAATCCTGAATTTCAAGCCTTAGTGCATATTTTTACAGCTTTTACTATTCCAACAATTTATTTATATTTGTAATTTCCTTAATATATAAGTAGTTTTATTATATAATATAATATATTTTCAGTCTCCGTCTAACTCCTCTGCAATTTTCTGTGAAGCAACAAAAATGAGCCAGAAGAGTAGTGCTCGCATCAAATCGAAACGTCGCACTGGCGAGCCGTGGGTATCCAATAATCGCGTACTCAACAGCGCATCCATCACGAAAAAAGGCTGCAACAGTATCGGACGCAATCCCAATTTCGATACAGACGAAACAAAGCTGCTCATACAATTGTGGGGCGATCCGAAGGTGCAGCGCACACTCATTATAGCTCACAAAAAGCATGCTGTGCTCTGCGATCTGGCGTCCAAGATGCAGCAATATGGCTACTATCGTTCGCCGGAAGAGATCAGCACACGCATCAAGAATCTCAAATGTTTCTATAATCGCTTGAAGAAGGAAATTGACACGGGTTTGGCATCCGCAGCAGAACCTACTTGGAAGCATTATGCCGAAATGGATGCAATTATGAAGCGACCGATCTTTAGTGTGCGGCCCAATGAGGTGCCACCACCTTCGCTCAAATATCAACTGGAAAAAGCGCGTGAAGAACGGGAGGAGCGTAGGCGTAAGGTAATTGAAGAGGGTAAGTGAAGCGCTTTCTATTTGCGTGTAATCTTTACAAACTGAACTGTAACGTTTTCTTTTACAGGCGGCACACTGTCCGACAGCGATGATGGTCTTGACGAGCTGGTAGCACTGAGTAATGGTAATGCCTCTAAAAACGAGATCGATGATGGTATAATACCCGATGTTGAGGTGGATATCAATGATGAGGCATTTGCCGCAATTGCGAGTGCGGCTGAGAAAACAGTTACAACGCTTTCGGCGACCAAGCGGCGCAAGGTCTCCAAAGCGAGCGAAGGCAGCTTGGAGTTGGGCAGCGAATATGAAGATGAACGAGCTGTTGAAAATCGCAGCAATGGTGGCACCGATATGAGTGATGTGCAAATTAAAGAGGAAAATGATAGTATGGATAGTGATGAGTTTCCTTTGTGCAGGCGCATAAAGCGAAAGTCGGTGGATGTTGAAAAAACCAAAGCACAAAAGCAAAGTAAAGTTGAGATGAATAAAGGAAAAGTTGTTGCAATCAAAGAGGAGCCCATCGACGTCGATGCTGACGAAGAGATCGTGAAGGATGTAATTTCCGCGCCAAAATCGTTTATGCCCACACTCATTGACCGATTGGCCGACAGCTCGGGGAACATTATTATACCTGTCTCGAGTCCAATAACTATTGTCTCTACCGCCACCTGTGCACCCAAAGCAACCACCATAACCACGTCCAGCGCAATGACAATGGCCATTGTCTCCCCCGCCCCCAATATGCCCAAGGCATCCCCCACAACCACGTCCAGCACACAGTCAGCACCACAGGGAAAAATTTCTCTGGTACCAACGAATTTCCTCATGCAACCCAAACCGCCAACGCCAACCGCCACCGGTCCCACAACACCAGCGCCGTTAATACCGTTGCACCAGTCGCAAATTCAACTGTTACCCAACGCTTTGAATGCCGCCGGCGCTTTGCAGCCCGGACGCATTTTGCTAAGCGGCGCAGCAGGAGTAGGTGGCGCACAGGGCACGCCCACCAGCGCAGGCTTTGTGGCTACGGGTCCGGGTGGTATGAAGCTGCTGTTGGTCAATGCTGATCAAGCGGCGGCGCAAATGGGCGCATCCAACACAGCTTTGGGAAAAACGTTGTTGCCACAGCTAAACGCAGCTTTACTACAGCAACAACAACAACATCAGCAGCAACAACAGCAAAAGCAGCAACAACAAAACCAACAACAACAACAGCAATTGCAGAAGGAGCAACAACAGTTGCAACAACAGCAGCAAGAGCAGCAGGCACAGCAACAGCAATTGCAGAAGGAGCAACAGCAGCTACAGCAACAACAACAACAGTTAAAAGAGGCAGAAGAGGCCAAATCGCAGGCTGCCAGTAAGCGCCAGCAAAAGCAGCAGCATGAAAAACAGCGACGCGACGAACTATTGTCACGCAAAGAAGCCGCCAACATGCGCATACTGCTGCGCCACATATATGTTGCACAAACGGAGAATAATGAAATACAGCAGCAGCGGTTGGCGCTGGAGCGCGAACGTTTCGATTACGAACGTACAGCAGTAGAGCGTTTCTTCACCGAGCTGCCAAAATTATTCACACAACAACAACAGCAACAGCAACAACAGGCACAAGTGCTGCAACAGCAACAACAACAAGTAGCCGCTGCAATGCAGGCGCACACACAACAGATGCGCCTGAATCCGCCAAAGCTTGTGTTCACCACAGCCGCAGTGCCGGGTGGGACCGCCACTTTAGCGGGCATGGCGGGCATGGCTGGCATGGCTGGTGGTGCAACCATACTGACACCAACTAAACTAACGGCGAATGCGATGCCCAAGTTGGCGCCGGCGCCAACTGCAGTCATAACGCAAGCCTCAATGCCGGCGGCAGTGACAGTGACAGTGCCACCAGAGGTGCCCGTGGACACGCAAACTGGTGATGTGCAGTTGGTGACGCCAAAGGTAGAGCAAGATGACTAAAGCGCACTAAAGGTGAGAAATAGTGAAAGGCGCAAGTTGTGCTTCTAATAACTGTACTTGCAAAATACCCTTTTTGGCGAAGATAAAATAGTTGGGAATAGTTGAATGAGAAATACCGAAAGCACAAACATGTAGAAAAATAAGTATCTAAATTTGAACAGAAAATCGCATACATACATAGGTATGTGTATGTATAATTAGATTACATAAATAATGCAAGCAAATAATTTCTAAAATATGTGTGAAATGAAATTTGATAAAAGCACGACAGAATTACATTGACAAAATTAATTTTTTTTAGTAGATTATTGAAAACCTGTGTTAAATATTGGGGCATTCTTCATAGTTGCAATTTCTCAGAGCTTAAAATAATAGCAAATGGGATACGGTACACTGTTGTTGTTGTAGCAGCATAAACATTCTCCATACTTACATACGGGGAATGCTGCTGGAGTGACAGTCCTTGGCCGGATATAAATCCGGGTCGCTTCGGTAACGTAGAACCGACTGTCGTGGAAACGGATACGGTACACTAGACAGGGCTAGTTTACTGGGGCGGCAGCCCTTGGTCGGGAAAAAACCGAGTCATTCCGGTAACGTAGAACCGGCTGCCATGGGAATAAATAATAGCAAATAAATAAATCCACTTGAATAATAAATTGCATGGTAATTATTTCAAATAATTAAATGTATATTTGCACACTAAAAATTTGTTTAACAATTGCAATTTCAATACTTTTTGTAATTGCTTTTTAGTTTAAAAACTATGATGTATTTGTTGTTGTTATTTTTGCCAAAAAGCAACAATAATGCTACTCCCGAAAAGTGATTAATGACAAAATGGTATTAGTACTTCATAAGAATTGTAAAAAAATATGATAAAATATATGTAATTAATTCTAATATATCTTTTAGCACTATTTATATTTTTTATTTAATACATACGTGCATAAAATTCTATTTATGTAATAATTCTTTTCTTAAGTAGAACTAAATCTGTATACAATAAAAGAAAAAAATTGCAAACTATAGCAATAAAAACTGCATTTCCAGAATTTTCGCTATTAAAATAAAATTATTTATATAATATATATATATGTATACGTATATAATAAAATTCACGCGTCTTTTGTTGCATAACAATTTGAAATTTTTTGTGCAATTCGTCTAGTATTCATTACAAAAGTTAACGACTTATTTCATAATTTTAAGCATATAATTTTTTTAAAATTCGTACAACTACATACTTTTAATACCGTTTACATTATTGCTATGTGGTGTTTTCAGTTAACTGCCTAAATAAATTTAAAAAAATAATAATAAAAATAGTTTTACTTGTTGGTCAATAATTAAGACAATATGTAAATCGCAAGAATAAATAATATATGTTTGTATGTACAACACATACTGGGACATACACGATAATGCAATACAAATGAAATGGCATTTAGACAACACTTTCAAAACTAAACAATCCAAGCCGCAGTATTTGAACAACTTTACTTTTAGATTTTTATCTTACCAAGAGTAATGCATAATATACTCAGTACGAGTACTTGTGTTTCATTTATTTTCACTAATATTTAAATACTACTAGGCTACGTTATACACTAATTTACATATGAACATATGTTTGTATGATAGCACGAATGCAAATGCATACTTTAAAATTGTTAGCAGAAAATTGGTGTGCGTTTGGATGTGCAGTGGAGTTCGCTGCAATTTACATATCGTCGATATCAAAATGTTCGCAAGTTAAACTGTTTATACTACTAATATGTTTTCTTAAATTGCCTATGAATTCCCTAATACTCATTAGTTCACGTGTATTTATCTGGTGTTGTAATAGGTATTGATCTCACGTTCCATATCACGTATTTCCATAATATCAGTTTTGAGTCGTTGTTTTAATATCTCTCGGAAAATTGCTTCGCGATCGCCACTATGGCTGATCCCCATTCTTTGCAGCGAATAATCGTTGATGCGGAGTAGTGCGCGGCCGGTAATTTCATGCTAGAAATAAATGTAAAAAGAAAATTTCGCATTATTTTTAGTTTGCCACCATAAGCAGGTAAAAATAATAATAAAATACTGTTAACGGCTTTTAGTTGACATTAATAACATCAAAATATTGCAATAAAGTTAAAAAAATTCATGAAAATTGAAATAATTTTGACTCGAAATCAGTTTTGGCATTCGAAAATTAAAATTATTTGTTTCACTGCCAAACATACACACATTTAACTTAAAAAGCCGTTTTATAAAAATCAAGAACCAATATTACTATTGGCTACTTTCATACACATATTTTCAAACGTTGGCTTATAGTTTTTGCAATAGCAGAATTGGAAATTTTAATAAAGAAAGCAGTAATAATCCTCAACACGATGACAGCTAAAGTGGTTAAGATCTATCAGCAGGCAGTTGAATTCAAGTAAGTACTATCACACGTCTTATTCCATTTACAAATGCTTTAGAAGCTGTTGTACCAACATCCTTTTAAGCCATTGGGAAGTGTTGCACTCTTTTTGGCCGGAAATAAATTCAAGTCGCTCCGGCAGCGTTACCCGATTGTTGTAGGGAATACACTCACCTTTGAAAAAAGTTCCAGATATTGTGGATATTCGCCACAGTGCCGCATATACCATTTTCGCACATCTATTACCGACCACAGACACACCGATTTGGGCCGTGCCGTCTTCATGCGCGGCCGGCTGCTTTGTGTTGTTTCCTCCACCATTGTACTAATAAGCTTTGCAGTGTAAAAGTCTTCCCTGCTAATAATTATGTTATTGATGTTTTGCGCTGTTTATTTGTGTTCTTTAGTTATTATCGATAAATCCTAGACATTTTGTTGAGCTTCTAAACAAAATCCAACCAACGAATTATTGAAGAAAAGAGAGACAAAATAATTGAATAATCTTGACAGCTGCCCCAATAAAAGAAATCTACTCAAAACAAAACATCGAGGGCAAAGCAGTGTTGTATTTGACATTGAGAAATCAACTAAAACTGTAGAGAATGGGCGCAGTCATTAGAGCAATTTAATTACTAATCACTAAATGCGGTATACTGAATACGTCAGTGCTGTGGATAAATAAACAAAAGGAGAGAACTAACTTGTCTTGGAATATACAATATACCAATGGCGTGGGGCATATTCTGATTCGAAGATTTGTGAATAATAAAAATGAAGTTCTGCGTGCTAAATTGTGAAAGCAGCAATAAACTTCAAATGCAATTGTTTTCGATAACTTTGTGACAAGAAAATGTGCGCGTGCATAATTTCTGATGTTGGCAGTTTCTATTGCTTTTGCTTTCTTTGCCGCTTATTTTTGGTTGTTTTTTCGAAGCACTGACGTCACGGCGAATTGGGAGAGCGTAATATTTTATTCTATCATCAGAGAACGTTAATGAACCTTCTCTGTTATAACTCCTGATAACTGATTGTATAATCTTTTTACACCTTTATAAAAATGAATGTTTGTCTGTATGTTATCGATGAACTCAAAAACTACTGGACCGATTATTATAAAAGTTGGTACATATATGTAGTTTTCCACGGAGAAGGCTTGTAGAATATGCTCATTGATGCCACTCGCCGGAGGTGCAGAGTAGCAACTTCTGTCCCGTTCAACCGATTGTCATAAAAATTAGTATGACCATGTATTTTTACACAGAGGAAACGAACATGACATGTTCTTAAATTCATTTTAGTTGTTGGCGTAGCAACGCGCGCCGGGTACAGCTAATATATTATATATAGTATATATAACATATCGTAGATGCTTCAGCAGTGTTGTATAAGCTTTGATATCTTATTATAACGCGTAACATTGCGTTGTCAAAATTAAATTAACTCTACAATTACTGTACCTTCATAATATGCCTGAGCTCGAAATGAGGTATTTCTGGCTTGTTTATTTGATCAGCGTCACCACGCAACATCTCCACAGGCAAAAGTTCTTATATTAATATTTATACTACACAATATACTATCAATGAAGGCCGTTCTGCGCTCATAAATAGCAGTAAATTAGAGCCCGGAAATTTGCTTCCATATTGTGGAGTACCTCTTGCACTAAAATCGTATTCATCTAAAATTTAGATTTTTCCTATTTCGCTCCTCTTTAAGAATTTTTTGTAATATTTCTAAATTTTAATTCCAAACCAGCGAATACTCTTGGTTCACGTCGTCTCACAAATGCTTGGATCAAAAACTGAAAAGCCTGCATTACAAAACTTTTATTTGATATGGCTCATCGTGTATTATTGATATGTAATATTTAAAAAGTGTTTTTTGTTAATAATTTCAGCTTCTAAGTTTGAATAATTATAATGGCGTCAATACGTGTCGACTGACACAAATATAGCTATTGTGACCGTATAAATTCTAGCATTCATTATTTTTATTTGTATTTATATATTACTTCGATCTTTGTTAATTTCGCCTGCATTTAGATATTATTCCTTTCGAAAATCCCTCAATATTTTTCTGTTATTGCATACTTCTACGTGCTAAAGTTGGCTGCGCTACTTGCATGACTGGCGGTTCGTGAACTGTCATCGTTCTGCCACTCAGACCAAATCGAAAAGTGAAAGAGTGATTCAAGTAATTTTCTTGTGATTCTCAACATAGAAATTTTAGACAAATCATCGTGAAATTTCCATTGTTTGGAGTGTATAAAACATATAATAGTTTGCACAACAAAGCGAAAACATTGAAAACACATAGAAACGCGCTTGAATTCAAGGAAATTTGTAAAAATTTATTTGCAGTAATCGAAAAATGGCCGGAGCTACGTTATTCGAACGCGCTCAAGCCCTCACTAGCGTCAACCGTGAAGAGGGCATTACGTTGTTGAATAAAATTGTACGTGAACAGGAAGTAGCTGAGAATGATGAAGAGTTGATTCGCTTGAAGGAGCAGGGCATCCTGCAGTTGGGGGAGTTGTATAAGCAAGAAGGCAAGGCCAAAGAATTGGCCGATTTGATCAAGGTGACGCGTCCCTTCCTCAGTTTGATAAGCAAGGCGAAGGCAGCGAAAATGGTGCGGACGCTAGTCGATATGTTTTTAGACTTGGATGCTGGTACGGGCATAGAGGTATGTAAATAACCTGCGCTACTAAGATTGCTATGAATTGATATAGAGCTTGCTTAATGTATATAAACACTTATTTTCTTAGGTGCAATTATGCAAAGATTGCATTGAGTGGGCGAAACAAGAAAAGCGCACATTTTTACGTCAATCATTGGAGGCGCGTCTTATTGCATTATTCTTCGACACAGGCTTGTATACCGACGCTTTGGCACTTGGCTCGCAGTTGCTGCGCGAACTGAAAAAATTGGATGACAAGAATTTGTTGGTTGAGGTGCAGCTATTAGAGAGTAAAACGTATCATGCACTTAGTAATCTACCTAAAGCGCGCGCCGCACTCACCTCTGCTCGCACAACCGCCAACGCGATATATTGCCCGCCCAAGGTGCAAGGTGCTCTCGATTTACAATCGGGAATTTTACATGCCGCCGATGAACGTGACTTCAAAACGGCATTCTCCTACTTTTACGAAGCATTCGAAAGTTTCGATAGTGTGGATAATGCAAAAGCCTTAACTGGTTTAAAATACATGTTATTGTGCAAAATTATGTTAGGTCAGTCTGAGGATGTTAACCAAATCGTGAGCGGAAAATTGGTGAGTTTGCATACATACAAATTTAAACGCAAAGATAGGAACACGGTCACTAATCATGCTTTTATTTGAAATAGGCTATCACTTACTCAGGCCGCGACATTGATGCCATGAAGGCTGTAGCGGAAGCTTCACACAAACGTTCACTTGCCGATTTTCAAGACGCATTGAAGAACTACAAGAAGGAACTGTCAGAAGATGTAATTGTGCAGGCGCATTTGGGTACATTGTACGACACTATGTTGGAACAGAATCTGTGCCGCATTATTGAACCATACTCGCGAGTACAGGTAAACAAATAAAAACAAGTATTTTCTTTAAAGTCCATGTAGCATAATCAAAGAATGTTACAAGTACTATTACGTTTAATTGAATACATAGAGAAAATAACAGGCTTGTATTACTGTTAAAACAACAGCAACAACAGAAAATAACGCAATTAATTCACCAATGATTTTTTTAGGTTTCTCACGTTGCCGAATGCATTAAGTTGCCCATGCCACAGGTGGAGAAAAAGCTTTCACAAATGATTCTCGACAAGAAATTCAGCGGTATATTGGATCAAGGCGAAGGTGTACTGATCGTTTTCGAAGAGACGCCTGTGGACAAGACCTATGAGCGCGTTTTGGAGACTATTCATAGCATGGGCAAAGTGGTCGACACACTCTATCAGAAGGCCAAGAAGTTGTCATAGATAAACAGACCGTTGCTAAATAACACATAAATAATTAAAAAAAAAAAAAAACTTTAATCAAATATTTTCTTTTTTTTATATATAAAATTAAAAGCATTATTCTGTTAAATTTGTATTGAAATATTGGCGGTAGCACCTCTAGCCGCAGACAAGTTCAATGCCCTTGTACACAGCACACACTCAACCGATTCGATTAATGCCCGTTGTTTGTATCCGAATTTGTGGTACAACAATTGATCGTTTTAGATACAGTAAATAGTTGAAAAGAAGCAGATAAATCAACAAAGAAAAAACCGTGAACAATTTATATAAATTTTTGCTAATTATTTTGTATGCAAAGTGCACTGAACAACAACAAAATATATTTACTTAACAATAAAACGAAATGTTTCAAAATGTTTGCTGGTGACAATTGGCATACGTAGATTTGTAGTAATATTGAATTAGCTACTAATACAATAATAACAACAAATAACAATTAATTATACATTAGTAATATGAAAAAGAGTAAAATTTCGAAACTACTTTTCCAATACATAACAACTATAAAGCGTAAACTTTCTCTGGTTGTATGGCGTCAGCTATGGAACAATTCTATAATCATTAAAAATAAACAGGAAGGCAAGGAAATAAATGAACAAATTTGTTGCCTCCTTCAGTACCACAATATTTTTTGCTTCATCAGTTTTTCCTGCCTAACGCGTTATTTAGTTTTGTTTAATTTTAAAGCAACACTTCAATTATGACTTTATGTAAACAATAAGTTGACTTTTTTGGCGTGATTTTTGAAAACAATTGCGATTTAATAAAATTTTCGTATGTTTCTTTTATGGAGGAAAAGGAAAATGCGATAAAAAATTATAAATATTTATATTTCACTGAAAATCATGGAAAAATAAAATACGCCAATATTTACAGTTTGGAAGGAAGCAGTAAAATTTCCCATGTGGTGACAGTTTCCAACCTGATATGCCTAAGTGGTGCTAGCTGCATAATGTCTAAGTGGTTCTAGCTGCATAATAAGTACATACATACATTTTTGCGCCGCCCGCATACACATACATATGGTATATCCGGGTCGTTCCGGTAATGCAGAAACCACTGTCGAGGGGGCTTAGGTAGAGGTGTGAGATGCTATATAACCAATTTTCGGATGTTGGGCAGTTGTGTGCGGAGTGCAGGATATAGCCCAGTTCTGTTGGGAGTGATCCTAGCATATCTTGAGGAGCGGCATTGGGAGGGATAGACCTTTTTTCATGAGGTAGGTACCCGCGGCCGCCGTGGCCGAATAAGTTGGTGCGTGACTACCATTCGGAATTCACAGAGAGAACGTTGGTTCGAATCTCGGTGAAACACCAAAATTAAGAAAAACATTTTTCTAATAGCGGTCCCCCTCGGCAGGAAATGGCAAACCTCCGAGTGTATTTCTGCTATGACAAAGCTCCTCATAAAAATATCTGGCGCTCGGAGTCGGCTTGAAACTATAGGTCCCTCCATTTGTGGAACAACATCAAGACGCACACAGCCTAAAATTTCTGATGAGTGACAGAGGAGGAGTTAATATAATTTTTGTAATACTTTTATGAAGAATTTTGTCTGCGGGGAATTTTGCACGATTTTCAAAAAAAAAGAAAAAAATTAAAAAGTTTTCTTCCACTGGCGCACAAAAATTGATAACATTAATTAAAATTGTTCTTAAAGAATAAAAAAAAAGTCTGTAAATATCCGAAAGATGAGTGATTTTTTCTTGCTTTCGAACGTAGAACAAATACAGCTGCTTTTATAGAACGTTTTGAGTAATGGGATTCCCTTAGCGTCTGAAACAGACAGACATAAGCCAAGATAAGCGAAAATAAATGTGCATATAAAAAGCAGTCGATGCCTTCAGCCAAATCACACTCTATCAAAGGCTTAAGTAGCAAACAGTTGACAAGCGCAAACCCCAGCAACTTCAAGATGAAATTCTTTGCAACTGTCGTACTCGCTTTGGTGCTCTTTGGTGCACTCATCGAAGCATATCCTCAATCGCTGGGCGGCTCGCTAAGCAGCAATCCCAACGGTGGAGCCAATGCGCGTCTGGAATTGGCGAAGGGCATTGGTACACCGGATCACAATTTGATTGGCAAAGTCTTTGCTGCGGGCAACACGAATGGTGGACCAGTGGCTACTGGTGGCGCGTTGGCTTATAATAAGTAAGTACAAATATTTAAATGCTAAGCAGATATAAAAAACGACCAAATTTCTCAATTTGAACTCAATTAATAAAAAAACTTTCTTCTCTCAGTCATGGTCTGGGTGCCGCCATCTCGAAGACGCACATACCCGGTGTACGCGACACATTCACCCAGAGTGTGAATGCGAATCTATTCAATAACGGCGTACACAGCGTGGACGCAAATGCCTTCAAATCGCAAAACACACTGGCCAATGGTTTCAAATTCGATCGCAATGGTGCCGGTTTGGAATACTCGCACATCAATGGCCATGGCGCCAGTCTGACACACAGCAATATTCCCAATTTCGGCCGACAGTTGGAGTTGGGCGCCAAAGCAAATTTGTGGTCCTCTCCGGATCGTAATACGCGCTTAGATTTGACTGGCAGTGGCTCAAAATGGATGAGTGGACCGTTGAGTGGACAGAAGGATTTCAGCGCTGGCTTGGGTCTGACGCACATGTTTGGTTGAAGGATAATGCAGAGCGATGAGTTGTTGGGAGAAATAGTTTTACGCACTTGAAATTGTTATTTAAAAAAATATTAGTTTTATTTAGAGTTAAAACTTTGTGATTGTATAAAATTAATTTATTCTGGAATAAAACAAAAATTAAATATATTATTTTATGTTTTAATGCATTCATTTGATAGAGAAGCCGCAAAAAAATAGAATCAGATAGAGAAGCTGGTGATTTCAACAACATAACCTCAATTTTTTTTTGACATTTTTAAATAATTAAAAATCAGTAGCATGGAAATGCATTCTCATTATTTCTAAAACTGTGATTATACAAATATTTTCCAAATTACAACATAGGGTGTTCCATTTCGTTCATTTTGCGCCAATTTAAAAATTAAACCCAGATCTTTTTTTAACAAAAATTAAATGAGGAACAACCTTTGGGAGAAATTTTCGTTGTTATTTCAGTATAGTTGCATCCGCTGTCTCAATTTCATCCGTGTTGGGTGGTTTGTGGAACAACACCAAGACGCACACCACAAATAGGAGGAGGAGCTCGGCCAAACACGTAACAGAAGTGTACGCGCCAATTATTATTATTTTTTTTTGGGGTGATATCCGGTGCAACATCTCCGAAATTGTTTTACATTTGTTATGCAATCTCTTGGCAAAAAATTCCAAAGAAAAAGATGTATCGCGGACAACCCAATAAGTGTCTTCTGTTAGAGGAGGCTGAAAATAGAGAGCAGTTTCCCTATTTTTGCTCGACATTCTCTAGATTAAGTAGGCGCATTTTTAGGGCAGATGTATAGAGAATAGATCAGCTAGATTTCCTATCGTTTAGCAGATTTATCAGATTCATTAAGCAGTCAGGGAAGTTTCAAGAGGAATCAACTTTGTAGTATCTCTGCTGTTTCGCGCGTTTTCCCATCCATTCTGTCTATCTTTGGTCTTAAGTCCAATCGGTATCTATGCCTTAGTGCCTAGCCTCTCAGCTATGATCTCTTAGTCTCTGACTTGTAGCCAGAATCTTATTTCGCGTAGTGCCCACAGATTTTCAGTTATAATGGGTGATCAGATTGGATGCACTTTTTCCAACGGGGGTTTTTTTAGCAGATGACGAGTAGGCACGCGTACTTTTTTCAATAGGTGTTTTTTTGGCAGATGACGCGTGCGTCAAACTGAGTACATAATGGAAAGACGAGACGTAAGTCGTTTACCTTTACAAATCGTACTATTGGAGTACGAAACTAGACGCTCTGTAAAAAGAGTTCATCGCGCGCTCAGGCCAACTTATGGTGTACAGCGACGTAGCCCATTTTTGGCTTAATGGCTACGTCAATAAGCAAAATTCTCGTATTTGGGCTGCAGAGCAACCGGAAGTCATTCAAGAGCAGCCTTTACATCCATTGAAAACAACCATTTGGTGTGGTCTATGGGTTAGAGGAATCATCGGCCCATATTACTTCAAAGACGAGGCTGCCGCCAGTGTAACAGTGAATGGCGAACGCTATTGCGCTTTGGTAAATGACTTTTAGATGCATCACAACATGCGGTTCCAGCCCGCGAAATAATGGACGCTGTAGTCGTTTCGATGAGCAATTTATCTCTCGTCTCGGACGAGTGAATTGGCCAACAAGATCGTGTGATAGCACCCCTTTTGGGGGTATGTAAAGTTGAAATGCTTTGTGGATAAACCAGCTTCGGTTGAGGCATTGGAAGCTAACATTACTAAAGTTATTCACCGGATACCGACCTCCATCGAATCTTTTAAAATTGATGTTTACGGATGGCCAAATTACGTCGCAGTTGCGGCTAATATTTGAAAGGGATTATCTTAAAAAAATAAATGCCATGAATGGCTCTACAAAAAAATAATACAGTTTACCCAATCAATTTGAGTTTTCGTTGTTTTATTTCAATTTAAAATCCGATACCTCTAAATGGATCAGCCTTTATGATGTATATTTTTTCATAGCAATGTCCGCTAGAACTTCACATAAAAAAGTTGTTTGCATTTATTGTGAAGATGAACACAATTCGACAATCCAAGCTAGAACTAGAAGTGTTTATGCAGTAGGAGATAGGGAACAAAAATTAACGAATAAATAAATATTTTATGTTAACAAATTGAGTCCCAAGCATTTGATCGATGAAGTAAATCTCTCGATTTTTTGTCCACAAGAAGTCGGTCATTTCGTCCGGATCAACAGTGAAGTCCCAGTGAATGGAAACCATAGCAAGTCCGCTTAATTTACTTGGGCTCATTAAATCTGGAGGTAAAGATTTTATGATTCTCATAGTAGAAAACGACTATTCCATGCTAACCGTTGTGACTGGAAGTGTAGCCAAAATATCCCACGTGCGTCCTCTCTGGCTATGTGCTTGTCGAGCTAACTAATATCTATTCACCCACCGGCAAACAGCAGACTTTGATTGATTTGTAAATTGAAAATAATAGTGAAAAACCACGTTAAAGATGTGCTGATCCGAATAAAAATGGGTTTAGAAAGCGAAGCGCTGGACTTTGGGATACTTAGGTCCGTGAAATGGTTCAAGTACCAGACTCGCACTCCCAAAGTAGCTCTAAAGTGCCGTTTTGATACCATTTGTAGACCTCCAACCAGAGCTGTTGATGTACCATAAAGGAGAAGGTTGACGCGATTTAGGTTGGAGCACTGCCCTAGGTTGACGAAGAAAGGAGCACCCAGTGACCTCATTCGTCCGGTTGCCAAACCCGGATATTTACAGAGAAAATACTCAATAGTCTCTTTCTCTTAAAGGCCTCCACAACTTCTGCAATGCGGATTAAATGGTAAGCCCAGCTATCCTGCGCGAGTGCCGCGAGGTCATTGACCACCTCTAATCATAGGTACAAGTTTGGAAATTGAATGGCGTGGATTTCCATCGTGGAGGACTATCTGCATTCTGCGTCTATTATAGGGTTTTCGAAATATCACACGAAGAAGTTGAGCTCCGTCTGATCAGTGCTTTCCTGAGAAATAAGTGATGCAATTGCTCTTTACCAACAGTCAGGAGGATGCCGATGATCGGGTGAGAGGCCTCTAAAAAAATTTAGTCGACCCCTTCCTGGCAAGCTCATCAGCATTTTCATTTTCTTACAGGAGTTGATCAATTTGGATATCTCATATTGTTAGAAGTCCAAAATATAACACACAAAAACATAATAATTTTTGAACTTTCAGGCTTTAATACTTCTGTGTTCATATTCGGATTCAGCATGCCAAGAGCCATCGGAAAGGTGCAGTCAGGTTCTTGGCTCAAAACTTTTGCGTTAGCCTTTGTTATTTTTCCGAAAATTTTCTGCTTAAGATTTGGTACTGGAAACTGTCGCGAACAAAACTATTATCAACAAGTAAGGAGGGCTAAATTAGGTCCGTACCGATTTTTATAACCTCGCGTCCATTTTAGTACGAGTAAAATTTAATTTGGGCTAGCTGTTAATTTTTGGCATCGCACAAAGCCATAGACAATGGGAGTTATACAGGGTTTGATTGAAAAGTAGTGAGCCTTATTTTTTTTAAGCAGTTTTATTAAACCTTTTGGCCTTTACAACTAATATTCTTCAAAATAGGACCTTTGAGCGTCAATACACCGCTGGTAGCGGTCTTTCCACTGCAGGAAATATTTTTTAAACTCATAGCCGGAATCGCGTTCAATTCGGCTGTCGCAGTTTTTTGGATCGCCTCGATGGTGTCGAAACGCCTCCCCTTCAGCTTTCTTTTCAGGCGCGGGAACAAGAAGAAGTCTGGGAGGGTGGGGAAGCACCGGAACCCCCATCTTGGCCAATGCAGAGGTGCAGAGGAAGGCGGTGTGCGCCGGCGCATTGTCGTGATGAAGGGTTAAATTTGGCACACACTTTGCGCATTTCAAGATTTCTGGTCACGATTTCCCGTACATTGTAATAAGTTAAATTTAACTCTTCATTGAAGTGAAGTTCACGAGCCCGGTTCACATCTTTGTCTGTTTGCGTCGTCGAAGGCCTTCCAGATCGCTGTTCGTCTTCGACGGTCTCCCGGCCTTCCTTGAACGACTTGTGCCACCGTTTTACCTGGGCACTGGACAGAGATTGGTCCCCGTAAGCCTCCTTGAGTAGCCCAATGGTTTCGGTACTCGTTTTGTTTAGCTTTACGCAAAATTTGATCGAGTAACGTTGCTCCAACGATCGCTGCATTTTCGCCACTGCAAAATCCTAACACACTTTTAAAACAGCTTTCACGCGCGGAGCGATGTTGATTGCACCGCTGCTGCCAGCGAACTGGGACCGGTTTCTAGTGGAAGGGGAAAGTCCAACGATCATTTTCCCCTACCGGCCGATTCGGTTGATCGCTTGGCAGACGCTCCGCGCGGGAAGGCTCATTACTTTTCAATCAAACACTGTAGCTTGTAATATCAGATGGACGGACGGAATATTAGACTTAACATATAAAATGTGGGCGTGATGTTTATTCAGTCTCAATAATATTTATGTCGAGTCTAGTTGGTGTGGCTTTTTTTTACGAGAAGGAAACATCGAAAACCTAACCCTGTCAGTGTGGGCTTTAACACGAACTAAAACGTTAAAATAATGATCCTCCCGGCTCAAGTTACTGTCCTCACACAATACGTCAGAAGTTTTACCTGTTACCACTCAGAGTTAAAATCATTTACTGTAGGATCTGTACGGCCCCCACGATGTGCTTGTCCATATCATAGAAAAGTTAGTTTCTGAGACTAGTATTGTTTTTCTTTACTTGCATTTTCACCTCTGCATAGGTTTGTTGGTTTAAGAAAGTACTTCCTGGCGTTTGCGTTTCCGCTTTGCTCTTTCGCTTTGTCGGAGGTACGGCAACATTTCGGCAGCCATATGCTGTACTTCCTTCCACTCTTCCATGCTTTTTAGCATTAGTGGAACTAAATTCTCAGGCGCGACGCTGCAGTCGAGGTTAACTTCCAATTTAGCTATTAGACTTTTAAAGCGGGGATTTATAAAAAGCGCATGCTCCGCATTTTCGCTGATTGCTGGTTCACGCTGCACATAGTTTTTGGTCTCCCTATGCCCAAAGCAGCGATGAACTTATACTTAATTTGGGTAAGTTAGTAATCTACTTCCCTGTGCTTTTCTCGAGACAAGCCTAAACTCTGGGGATGAGGCGGTGGGTTTACCTGCCATTTGTTGCACTGCTCCACCGTGTCTATTAAAGATCTGTGTAAATAAGCGCGGTATGGGATCTAAATGACGTGAGTAGCATTAAAAATAAGTTAAATCAATAAATAATTGGGGCGTACACTTCTGTTAGGTGCTTGGCGGAGCTCCTCGTCCTATTTCTGGCGTGCGTCTTGATGTTGTTCCACAAATAGAATTTTAAGCCGACTCCGAAAAATTAGAAAAAAAAATTTCCTATCATTTTGCTGTTTCATGCACGGAGATTCGAACCTACGCACTTCCGAATGGTAGCCACCCTCAACCCTGTACCAATTTCGGGCGAGTTTTATTAAGTCGTCACCGAAATACTCGCATTTACCGAAAAAGTGGCTGTTGCCCAGCTCAATTTTCAAAATTTTACTCTCTTCGTATTTATTTTCTTGGGAAAATTTTTTTTACCAAATTTGATAAATTTTTTTTCGTTTTTGAAAATTGCCGTTATATGACCGGTAGGCGTGGTTAGACTCCTTTGCATAAAGCGTAATATGTGTACAAGAGGTTCATTGAAATAAATCGGTTTTTACTCGAGTTATCGTGCGCACGGACGAACGAACGGACATGCAGACTGAGTAAATCGACTCTTTTATTATTCTGACCATTTTGGTATATATGCACATCTATCTATTTCGATTCCTTTATACTGTTAACAAAATATAAACCCTTGTGGGCAAGTGCAAGGATATAAAACTTAGCAGTACCGCGAACACAACCAATGTTTGGTGGATTTTTTTCTTAGTTGGAGGAGTTTTTTCTTAGAGGACTTTTTTCTTTCACCAGCTCATCTTTGTACCTGCCAAATCATAATTAATTTCTTCAAGAAAGTTATAACCTGACAATTTTTCAACTTATCAAAATGCATTCTGATGAATATATAGGCCAAGGTTTTTGAACTTGAAAAACCACAAAATGAATTAAAAATAATTGAAATCAAAATTTTACTATCTATTCATACACATGCATGTACTTATGCTTGTGTGCGTACGCATGCCAACCACGACGGGGATTTCTCGCTTGAAACTGATAAGAAATTCGCACAACTCAAGCCAAGACAAATTTCTTCCGGGAAACCATAATGCACCGCACTGCACAAATGGACAAGAAAATATCATCAACAAAGAGTACCAGGTAAGAATCCCCGTATCGGGGGAAACACAAACTCTGTGATATTTTACACCAAAACTTTTCCTAAGCTGAATTTTGAAGTCGTATAAAAGCAAGTTTGCGCGCCAAGCTAAACATCAGTCAACTACGACACACCTCCAGTGAGCAAACATTTAGCTTACACAGCGATTATCTTCTTAATCTAAGCAACAATTTCAACCAGAGCAACAATGAAGCTATTCATCTTCGCTATAGTCGCTGCAATTGCAATCAGCAGCATCGTAGAGACATATCCACAGCAGGCGCACTACCAAAACCTAGTGTATTATCCACCACCAACACGACCACCACGCCCCATTTTAGTGCGTGTGGCACGTGATGTTGGTGTTGGTGGCTCGTTGGCCAGTAATCCTCTTGGTGGTGCAGATGCACGTCTGGAAGTGGGCAAAGCTATTGGTGACCCTAATCACAATCTAATTGGAAGCGCCTTTGCTGCGGGAAACACTGATCGCGGTCCAGTCACCACTGGTGGCACGTTGGCCTACAATAAGTGAGTATACAGTGTGGAAAAAATGTGGTTTAAAATAAATGATTTACTTTATTTACTTTGTCCATTGCAGCAACGGTTTGGGCGCCGCCATCTCGAAGACTCACACCCCTGGAGTACGTGACACCTTCACACAAAGCGTGAGCGCTAATCTATACAATAACGGTGTACACAGCTTGGATGCGAATGCCTTCAAGTCGCAGAACACACTGGCCAATGGCTTCAAATTCGACCGTAATGGTGGCGGCTTGGAATACTCGCACATCAATGGCCATGGCGCCAGTTTGACTAAGAGCACCATTCCCAATTTTGGCAGCCAATTGGAATTGGGCGGCAAAGCAAATTTATGGTCCTCACCGGATCGCAATACTCGCGTGGATTTAACTGGAAGTGCTTCAAAATGGACCAGTGGTCCTCTGAGTGGACAGCGAGACTACTTCGGTGGAGTGGGTCTCACTCATATGTTTGGTTGAAAGAGTATATTAAGTGCATTGAGTGGTGAAATGTTCCTGGTGTACTTGTAATATGAAAATATGAAGAGTTGCATTGTTAGAATTTCGTAATATTATAAAAACAAAAAGAAAAAAAATTATATATTTATATTTTGGTTCAAAAAGATTATACGCTTAAAATATTCATAATAAATTATTATTTTAAAATCGACTTCATTATCTTATGTTGACGGGGTACTCAATTATATTTTGCTGAAAGTCGGTGAACTGGAATGGTAAACTCCTAGGAGGGGTCCAGTTTCTGAGGGCGCGTGTGCTTGACTTGACGTATGACTTAAGTTATTCTTTATAATTGACTCTATTTTGGATTTAAAGCAGATTTTCAAGGCAGAAATACCATACACTCGTAGGTTTGCCATTGCTTGCCGAGGGGCGACTGCTGTTATTGAAAATAATAGGTAATAATGACTCCCAAATGGTAGTCACGCACCACGTCATTCGGCTATGGCGGCCGTCTATTCGGCAAACCATCGTCAAAATTGAGAAGAATTTTACATTGTAGGATGATACTCCATCGATTAGACCACGTACAGCTCGAAGTGAAGAGAATATTGCGGCTATAAATGATACTTTTGCCGAAGACGCAGAAGAATAGATTCGGCGCCGATCTCAACAACTTGTCTACCTTGTGGCACTACTTGGGCGATTTGACGCAAAGATTTGGTTTGAAAGCGTATAAAATACAGCCACAAATCGTCATAATTTCAGTCGCTGGGCTCTTAAAAAACTCGAAGAAAGTTTCGCATGGATATTGATATCATCGGCCTTAACACCTGCGCTGTTAGCTCTGCCTTTCCCAAACTGGATAAAGAAGCAAAGCGACGGAGTCTGGTGGTGAACGAGGGCAAAACGAAGTACCTCCTGTCATCAAACAATCAGTTGGCGCACTCGCGTATCGGCACCCACGTCACTGTTGAGAGTTATGATTTCGAGGTTGAAAGAGACTTCGTTTATTTGGGAAGCAGCATTAATACCGATAACAATGCCAGTCTTAAAATACAAAAGAGAATCTCTCTTGCCAACAAGTGCTACTTTGGACTAAGTAGACAATTGAGTAGTAAAGTCCTCTCTCGACGAACAAAACTAACACTCTACAAGACTCTCATCATGCCCGTCCTAACGTATGGCGCAGAAGCTTGGACGATGACAACATCCGATGAAGCGACGCTTGGAGTGTTCGAGAGAAAGATTCTGCGTAAGATTTTTGGACCTTTGCACGTTGGCAACGGCGAATATCGTAGACGATGGAACGATGAGCTGTATGAGCTTTACGACGACATAGACATGGCATAGCGAATAAAGATCCAGCGGCTCCATTGGCTGGGTCATGTCGTCCGAATGGAAACAAACGCTCCGGTTCTGAAAGTATTCGATGCGGTACCAGCTGGTGGTAGCAGAGGAAGAGGGCGGCCTCCTCTGCGTTGGAAAGATCAGGTGGAGAAGGACTTAGCTTCGAAAGAAACGACTGACGCGCTTTGTTAAACTCGGCCAAAATCGCGTAAGCGGTTATCGCGCCAATCAAGAAGAAACCGGAAATATCAGATTTTTAATTAAGTTTTTTAAATGGCTTATATAAGTATATATATAATATAATTGGGGCGTACACCCTTTTTGGGTGTCTGGCCGAGCTCCTCCTCCTATTTGTGGCGTGAGTCTTGATGCTGTTCCACAAATGGAGGGACTCACGCCCACTCCGAACGGCAGATATTTTTATGAGGAGCTTTTCCATGGCAGAAATGCACTCGGAGGTTTGCCATTGCTTGCCGAGGGGCGACCGTTATTAGAAAAACCTTTTTCTAAATTTTGGCTTTCCACCGATATTCGTACCTACGTTCTCTTTGTGAATTCCGAATGGTAGTCACGCACCAACCCATTCGGCTACGGCGGCCGAAAGCTTGAAAAAAACTGCGACTAGTTCAAAACTGTGTTTTTGATAGTAGTCTGAACTTTGATAGTAGCATAACTCAAGAAAACAAAATGTCGAGAAAAACGGTTTCAAAGTCTTCATTTTACTTTGCCTCCCACTTTTACTTGGGACACATTTTATTCAATAAGATACTGTTAATACCACCATTAATTTTTTCACTGCATAAAAGAAGAGCTTGTGGTCATTTATGATTATTCATTTTTTACTTTGACACTTTTGAAGTAAACAAGCGATATGTTTTTGCCAAAAAAAAATATCGGCAACTTAAATGTAGACAGCTCATATGCGAAAGTTTTAGGATAAGATGAATATATTGTAAATCAGAAGGGAATGAAAATTATATCCTGTGAAAGAGCTGATCTATGGTTTTTTCACAGTCTCTCTTAGAACTACCTGTAGAATTCGAATATACCATACGATGCAGAAAGAAAATCGGCCCACTCTAATGTACATCCTTGTACGCTCATTTCGGCAATACAGAGACAACTGTCGTGGGGACGAGTGGCCGTAGATAGAGGTGTGAGATTTTATACATATAACGAATTTTCGGATGTTGGGCAGTTGCGTGCAGTGGCAAGATGTAACCCAGCTCTATTCTACGTGATGCTATCGGACCTAGAGAATCGGCGTTGGATTTAGGTATACTTTATTTCATGCGGTAGGTACCCTTCAACTAATTATAATTTGTGATATCTAACATCTACTAGATCGACCCGAGAAAATTCGCACATGAACCATTAGCAACCCAGCCTTTAATATCTGAAGTGACAGAGGAGGAGTTAAGGTAATTTTTGTAATACTTTTATGAAGAATTTTGTCTATTGGGGGTTTGCACAATTCTCACAAAAAAAAATTACAAAATTTTTTTCTACTGGCGCACAAAAACTGATAACAAATAATTAAAATTGTTCTTAATGAATAAAAAAAACTGTAAATACCCGAAAGATGAGTGATTTTTCTTTGGTTTCAAATACAGCTGCTTTTTATAGAACGATTTGAGTAATGGGATTCCCTTAGCATCCCAAACAGACAAGCATAAGCCAAGATAAGCGAAAATAAGTATGCATATAAAAAGCAGTCGATGCCTTCAGCCAAATCACACTCTATCAAAGGCTTCAGTAGCAAACAGTTGACAAGAGCAACCGCAACAACTTCAAGATGAAATTCTTTGCAACTGTCGTACTCGCTTTGGCGCTCTTTGGTGCACTCATCGAAGCATATCCTCAATCGCTGGGCGGCTCGCTAAGCAGCAATCCCAACGGTGGAGCCGATGCGCGTCTGGAATTGGCGAAGGGCATTGGCACACCGGATCACAATTTGATTGGTAAAGTCTTTGCTGCGGGCAACACAAATGGTGGACCAGTGGCTACTGGTGGCGCCTTGGCCTATAATAAGTAAGTACAAATAAATGCTAAGCAGATGTAAAAAACGACCAAATTTCTCAATTTGAACTCAATTAATAAAAAAACTTTCTTCTCACAGTCATGGTCTGGGTGCCGCCATCTCGAAGACGCACATACCCGGTGTACGCGACACATTCACCCAGAGTGTGAATGCAAATCTATACAATAACGGTGTACACAGCTTGGATGCGAATGCCTTCAAGTCGCAGAACACACTCGCCAATGGTTTCAAATTCGATCGCAATGGTGCCGGTTTGGAATACTCGCACATCAATGGCCATGGCGCCAGTCTGACACACAGCAATATTCCCAATTTCGGCAGACAGTTGGAGTTGGGCGCCAAAGCAAATTTGTGGTCCTCTCCGGATCGTAATACGCGCTTAGATTTGACTGGCAGTGGCTCAAAATGGATGAGTGGACCGTTGAGTGGACAGAAGGATTTCAGCGCTGGCTTGGGTCTGACGCACATGTTTGGTTGAAGGATAATGCAGAGCGATGAGTTGTTGGGAGAAATAGTTTTACGCACTTGAAATTGTTATTTAAAAAAATATTAGTTTTATTTAGAGTTAAAACTTTGTGATTGTATAAAATTAATTTATTCTGGAATAAAACAAAAATTAAATATATTATTTTCTGTTTTAATGCATTCATTTGATAGAGAATCTAGAAAAGTATAGAATCACTAGAAGCTGTTTGATTTCACTTTAAACAACACAACCTCACTTTTATTTTTAAAATATTTAATTAATTACTTGCAATAATTTGAAAGTCTTAATTAATAAGAATCATAGGAAAATGCATTCTCTATACAAATATTTTCCAAATTACAACATAGGGTGTTCCATTTCGTTCATTTTGCGCAAATTCTAAAATTTAGCTCAGATCTTAGGTAGGTAGGTAGGTAAGATGGCAAGAGTACCCCAGGTACGCTACAAGTAGCACTTACGTGCCGTTTTGATACCATAGAGTGGACCACTACCTGTGAAAGGATTAAGGGAGGAGATAAGACCGTCTACAGCCATCCAGTGCTGTTGATGTAGCGGAGGAAAGAAAAAGGATCTAGGCTGGAGAATTTCTTCAAGTCATCCCCAAAGGGGACGCTGAGGAATCTCAAGCGCCTAGCCACCAAAGCTGGACATCTACTGAGAAAGTGTTCCACAGTCTCTTTCTCTGTAGGATCCCCACAGCTTCTGCAATGGGGGTTGTACGGAATTCCAAGCTTCTCCGCGTGAGTGCCGATCACCCAGTGGCCAGTGATCACCGCGATGAGTTTGGAAATTGAATGGCGGGGGGTTCCCATCACCTTAAGCGTTCTGTTTATGTCGTATTGAGGCCATAGTGCTTTTGAAATGGCACACGATGAGACAGGCCTCCATCTGTCTTGCGCTTTTCTTAGAAAGAAGTTGTGTAGTTTCCCTTTAACGACGGCCAAGGGGATACCGATGTCTGAGAAGAGGGCAGCTGGACTCGGTTCTGCCGCCCCCTTCCTGGCAAGCTCATCGGCAATTTCATTTCCCTCTATATTCCTGTGCCCAGGAACCCAGATGAGGGAGATGTTTCCTGCCCGTTCGAGGCGTTTAAGTTCCTCCTTACAGGAGTTTACGAGAAGAGAGCTGCAATGCGGCGACGACAGTGCCTTGATTGCAGCTTGGCTATCGGAAAAAATATTTATGTCTCCCTCCCAGCAGCGATCCCGAAGCATTTTGCATGCCTGCAGGATCGCGAAGACCTCTGCTTGAAAGACGCTGCTTGTCTCCGGCAGTTTATAGGAGACCGAGATGTTGGCTGATTTGGAGTAGACCCCCGCTCCCACTCCAGATTCCATTTTGGATCCGTCAGTGAAAACAGAGGCCTCTATATCCGCAACAACTCTCCCCTCTTTCCAATCTTGTCTGCTCGGAAAGATAGCCCTAGCACAACCCTCAAAGCACAGTTTGCGGATGGAGAGGTCGGTGCGAATATCAGAGAAGGAAGGGGAGATCTGCTTCAAGATGCTGCTATGCCCAACAGGGAGTTGTCTCCAAAGGCCAAACTCCCTCAGTCTGATAGCACTCTGAGCAGCAATGGATTTAACCTGCAGATCCACAGGAATTAAGTGGAGTATAACGTTGAGCGCAGCGGTGGGACATGTTCTGCAGGCACCAGTGATGCCCACACATGCAGTTCTCTGCACTCTCTCTAATTTAGTGAAGTTGTAGCCCTTCTGAAGAGCTAACCACCAAACTAGGCAACCGTATGTCAAAATTGGCAGAACCACTAAGTTGTACATCCAGAGTACGACACGTGGCTTGAGGCCCCATTTTTTGCCGAACATAGATTTACAGGCATAGAAGGCTATATTAGCCTTCTTAACTCGATTTTCTATGTGCAGCTTCCAGTGGAGCTTGGGGTCAAGTATTACACCAAGATACTTGACTTCCGATGAAAGTGTAAGACACTGGTTGTTAAGTCTAGGAAGCTTAAACGGCGGAGGCTTGTATTTTCTGGTGAATAGCATCAACTCCGTTTAGTCAGAGTTGACTCTGAGACCGCTACTGGCGGCCCACCTGCTGAGTGTAGCCAGTGCACCTTCCAAAATTTCAGCCATTACTGATGGGAAGGGACCTGAGACCATCAGGACCAAGTCATCGGCATATGCTACCAAGAGATATCAAGAACTTCCTCCCAACCATTTGATGTTCCCGATGCCGGGAAGACAAAAGTTGGGGTGTTGCCCTTGTTACAGATAAGTAAATTACGGCTTAGTATAAAATCAAACAGAGACTCACCCCGTTCATTGATCTCGCTGCTGCCCCAAATGGTGTGTCTGGCATTCACATCGCATCCGATCAGGATGTTCTCCTTCTTGGGCTGGAGAGTATCCACTAGATGCTGCAACTCCTCAGGAGGCGCCGACCTGTCGTGGGCCATGTAGGCAGATACCAAGCAGAAGCAACTACCACTGGATGGTTCCACCCTGACCGCAGTCACATCCGGTGAACTGAAATTAGATAGCAAAAAGGCATTAATTGTGTTCCTTACTAGGATACAGGCCCTTGGCTTACCATCAGTATGGACATAAAAGAGGTCATAGGATCTGTCTCTCAGTCCCATGATTTTATGCTGCCAGATCCAAGGCTCCTGTATCAGGCAGACATCGATGTTCTCCTCCCGGAGGGTGACTCTTAGGTTATCTGTGGCTAGTTTGGAATGACGAAGGTTAATTTGTAATACTTTTAACAGACTGTTCAAAAGTGTTACTTACCTTTATGACTGCTCCCCCAGTTCAGAATCTGCGTCCGTCCCAGACAGCCGCAGATCGTCGAGCAGCTTCTTGGTGTCATCCTCCAATTTCTCCAGGTCATTATCCAGGGCGACAGAGGCGGGGAAGACCTTCACTTTGGCCAACCTGAGGCCAAAGCGAAGTTTGAACTGCTGTTTTTCGAGAGCCTCCAGCGACTCGTTGTTAATCAGCAGTAATATGGCTGAGCTATGCTGCTGAGGTTCTTCTACTTTGATGACAGACCAGTCATCCATAGGAACCTCAGGATTCTGAAGCTTGAGACACGGGACAATTTCCGAACTGTCCAGCTCCATTTTCGGCAACCAGATCCTGGCTCGTGGTCGCCTGGGAATTTCTGAGGCAGGGATGAGCTTTAGCGAAAGCCCCTCCCAGGCGTTGCTAACCGTAGCAAGGCTCTTCTCCAGAAATTCCTTCGAGTACTGATTGGCACATTTTATCACCCTACAGCCCCGACAGATTTCACCCGAGTCGAAGAGAGGTGCTGGCCCTTTTTTATCCATGAGGTGTCTGACGACCATCCCCGATAGCCGCCCTCAATGGCATCCCAAAGGGGTAACACCGCTCTTCCACTTTTGGTTTTTGCGTCCACGAGGGCAACTTGGAGATGGTCTCTGGCCACCTCACTATAAGCCGCCCTCGAGGCCGCGCCTGCCACACTGGTTGAAGGGCCCCCAGCCCCCTGGGTTGAGGAGTGTTTGCTCCTTTTGGCCACACGTTCACTCACATCCTGTGAGCGGTTACGTTTGGCCGAGCTCCGTGCCGGTTTTGGCTGTTGTTGTGGTTGTTGTTGTGGCTGGGTTAATTTTGCTGCAGACGCGGCCTCGTACTCTCTGATCGCGGCCTCGTACTTCACCCGGTCCTCAGCGTCCCGCTAGTGCGCTTTACCGGCTTGTTCATTCTTGGCAATCTTTGCCAGAATGAATTTCGCCCTCAGGTAGCGCGCTTTGAGCAGGGTACCGGACGACTTCTTCTTCTTTTTGGTGACCTTCGCAGTGGTCGCCGGGGCATTGCCAGGGGTCACCTTGGCGGCCTTACCAGAGGCCCCCAAGGAAACCTTTCCAGAGGCCGCCTTGATTTCCTCACCAGAGGTCGTCTTGGTAGCCGCCTGGAGAAGGCTTGGTCGTAGAAGCGGGGTGCTATGTTTTGCACCGCTCGAACATGGCTTGACGATCGTTTCCTGGCTGGAGGCCAGAAGATCGTCCTCGGAGAGAGTGCCCAGCACACTCTCCGTCAACTCCTTAACTACTTCCTTTGTTGTGCTTGTTTTAGAATCCAGCTTTTTGGTCCCACGAGTAGGCACGGAAGGGATGGTCCGCCACGGCAGAGTGCCGTGGTAAGGCACTTAATACAACCGACCTAGCCTGGGCGCCGGAGGGGACCGTTAAAGACTGCTTGTTTAGACACTACCAGCCATGCAGCTCTCGGCACGGGTACCTCGACACCTTAGCTTAAAGTGCTGACAAGGATATACCGCCTTGTCACCGGTCGACAGAGCCTCGTTAGCGAAAACAGGGAGTACCAAGTCCAGGGCATCAGGTCCTGGACAGTGGGTAGAGGTTGCCAATTGGAGAGGAGTGGCTATATTGTTCGCATCACTTTCCCATTTAACCCCCCCCCTTTTATTCTTTATTTAATAAAAAATAAATTTGTTTCTCTTTTGGTAGAAATTTTCACCTCATACCTCACACATAAACGCTTTAATGTTGTCTTCCAATGCGTTAATTGAAGCAGGCTTGTCTGAATAGACATGAGCTTAAAAATAGCCCCACAAAAAGTAATCTAAAGGCGTTATATCGCACGATCTGAGTGGCCAATTGACAGGTCCCGAACGTGAAATAAAATGTTCACCGAACTCGCCTCTCAACAAGTCCATTGTTATGCGTGCTGTGTGGCATGAGACACCGTCTTGCTGAAACCACATGTCATGCAAGTCAAGCTCTTGCATTTTGGGCAAAAAAAAGTTGGATATCATTTCACGGTAGCGCTCACCATTCACAGTTACGTTACGATTCGCAGCATCTTTGAAGAAGGACGGTCCAATGATACCTCCAGCCCATAAACCGCACCAAACTGTGACCTTTTCTGGATACTTTGGTAGCTCTTGGAATTCTTCTGGCCGATCCTCACTCCAAAATCGACAATTCTGCTTATTTACGTACCCATTGATCCAAAATGAGCTTCGTGACTGAACACAATTTTTCGATAAAAAAGTGGATCTTCGGCCAACTTTCCAAGAGCCCATTCACCAAAAATTGTGCGTTGCGATAGGTCGTTCGGCTCCAGTTCTTGAAAGGCTTCACACCTAAATCCTTTCGCAAAATTGTCCACGTTGTTGAGTAACAGAAGCCCAATTGCTGTGAACGGCGACGAATCGATAATTGATGGCCATCATTAACACTGGCTGATACAGCTGCGATATTTTCTTCTGCGTGTTGGTGGTTTGATGTCCAATAATGTAAATTTGGTTCTAAATTTAGTCACAATAGCTCGAATAGCCGCTTCAGTGGGTCGATTAAACTGACCATAAAATGGAAAAAGCTCGCGATAAACTTTCTTAACAGAACACCCATTTTTTTAATAAAATTCAATGATTTGCAAGCGTTGTTCGCTTGTAAGACGATTCATAATATAGATAAATTATGGACCAAACTGAAGATGTTTGACAGTGAAACAAAACACGAAACGTGCGTCAGCTGTTTAAACCAACTGTTTAAAAAGATAATAGCTAAAAAATCACCCGTTAGAAGAGAAGAAATATCTCGCCTGTTCATTGATTGTAAAATTCCTAACTGGAACTATGGATTGTTCAAATATTGTAAGATACCTCTCAATATCCCTACTTGGACCGTGCGTCCCTCTGACTTATTCATAGCTAAATCAAATGATGCCATCAGTGCACCTATAGGCCGATCTCTTAGAGAATCTCAATGGTCACTTATGGCAGGTGTCAAAAAAGAAACCCTGCACGGCCGACGAAAATAAAAAAATAAAAATTGTGTTGAACTCAAATATGTGTTTTTTATGAGGTTTTCAGGAAATGAGTCTTTCAATTTCTAACACACTCATCAGCTTGTTTAAAATTTGTCTTTCGCAATGAGCGACAAGTGCTTAACACAGCTTTGATAAGCAAAACTTTGCAGTGAAATGAGAATTTTTGGTTCTTTTAGTGCACGGTTAGGCCAATTTTTGATGATTCATTTCAATACGTACATTCGGGAAATAAAGCCATGAGTTTTGGCATGGAGTTCGTCTAAAGTCGTTGGCCTGTTAAAGTAGACTAAGATGTAGGTCCGAGAAAATAAACTAGGGGTGTCAAGTCGCTTGACCGCAGCGGCCGTGACATGATGCAATCGTCGAAGTTCTCCTTCACAACTTTGAGCATTGCTCCGCTTATATGAAATTTAACGGCTTCTTGTTGGGACCACAGCTCGAATATTTCGAGGAGGACCACTTCCTTCTTAGAAAGAAATAAGGTCCGAGGATGCAGCAATGCCATAAACTGTCGCAAACAGTCAATAATTTGTACGTCAAGCGTAAAATGATGCTCGCTGAAACGGAAAATCATACTGAATATTTTGACAGCCAAATGTCATTGGTAACTTTGACAGCCGCTGAAACATAACTGCTATCTGGTCCCCCGAAATATATATGAGATTCAGCGAATTACCGATTAACATCTTCGTTCCATATATTAATTTTTTCTTGCGCACGCCGAGTTTGTTTAAAACTCTTTTCTTTAGTAACTGTCAACGAAATAGGGCAGTGCTGCCAAATTCGTATACAATAAGCGATTTTGCTTCATCCGTTAATCGATAGGTGGTTGGCGAATCGAATGCAGCTAATGTGGGACTTTATCTTGCCAAGCTGAAAAAGAAAGAGTTGTGATGCCTCGTTTGGTTATGTCATGGGCCACATTTCATAAGGCCAACATATGGCTACCAAAAGTATCATCGACAACTCGTTGCATGTCTTTTTCCTTAGAAGGAGGTTGACAATACAGAGTACTTTCTGTGGCTTTGCCCAGCATTCGTTACACGAGGGAGGAGCATTTTTGAGTCAGATTTTGAAAATAGATTAGCTATATTTTCTATCGCCCTCTGGAGCTATTCTGAGCTCAGATCCGTATTAAGCACGCCAAGAACCCTCTCTAAAACGCAGTTTGGTTCCTGCTTTAAAATTTGTGTCTTAATTATAATATTTTGTTATTTTTCGAAAATTGTTCAGCTGGAGAATTGGTACTGGCAAAAGTCGGTGTACAAAACTATTATCAAAACAATCAATTTTGTAGGACTCTGTTTTTGGTAGCTCACCTTTGTACCTAAGAAATCATAATTCATATTTGCAAAAAAATTAAAACTTAAAAATTTTTCAACTTATCAAAATGTAATCTCATGAATATATAGGTTAAGGTTTTTGAGCTTGATCAACGACAAATTGAACAAAAAATAAAAACATAATTGAAATCAAAATTTTACTATCTATTCATACATATGCATGTACGAGTATTTATGCTTGTGTGCGTACGCTTGCCAACCACGACGGGGATTTCTCGCTTGAAACTGATAAGAAATTCGCACAACTCAAGCCAAGACAAATTTCTTCCGGGAAGCCATAATGCACCGCACTGCACAAATGGACAAGAAAATATCATCAACAAATAGTACCAGGTAAGAATCCCCGTATCGGGGGAAACCCAAACTCACTGATATTTTACACCAAAACTCTTCCTAAGCTGAATTTTGAAATCGTATAAAAGCAAGTTTGAGCGCCAAGCCAAGCATCAGTCAACGACGACACACCTCCACTGAGCAAGCATTCAGCTTACATAGCGATTATCATCTTAATCTAAGCAACAATTTCAACCAGAGCAACAATGAAGCTATTCGTCTTCGCTATAGTCGCTGCAATTGCAATCAGCAGCATCGTAGAGGCATATCCACAGCAGGTGCACTACCAAAACCTAGTGTATTATCCACCACCAACACGACCACCACGTCCCATTTTAGTGCGTGTGGCACGTGATGTTGGTGTTGGTGGCTCGTTGGCCAGTAATCCTCGTGGTGGTGCAGATGCACGTCTGGAAGTGGGCAAAGCTATTGGTGACCCTAATCACAATCTAATTGGAAGCGCCTTTGCTGCGGGAAACACTGATCGCGGCCCAGTCACCACTGGTGGCACGTTGGCCTACAATAAGTGAGTATACAGTGTGGAAAAAATGTGGTTTAAAATAAATGATTTACTTTATTTACTTTGTCCATTGCAGCAACGGTTTGGGCGCCGCCATCTCGAAGACTCACACCCCTGGAGTACGTGACACCTTCACACAAAGCGTGAGCGCTAATCTATACAATAACGGTGTACACAGCTTGGATGCGAATGCCTTCAAGTCGCAGAACACACTGGCCAATGGCTTCAAATTCGACCGTAATGGTGGCGGCTTGGAATACTCGAACATCAATGGCCATGGCGCCAGTTTGACTAAGAGCACCATTCCCAATTTTGGCAGCCAATTGGAATTGGGCGGCAAAGCAAATTTGTGGTCCTCACCGGATCGCAATACTCGCGTGGATTTAACTGGAAGTGCTTCAAAGTGGACAAGTGGTCCTCTGAGTGGACAGCGAGACTACTTCGGTGGGGTGGGTCTCACTCATATGTTTGGTTGAAAGAGTAGAGGAAGCGCATTGAGTGGTGAAATGTTCCTGGTGTACTTGTAATATGAAAATATGAAGAGTTGCATTGTTAGAATTTCGTAATATTATAAAAAGAAAAAGAAAAAAAATGATATATTTATATTTTGGCTCAAAAAGATTATACATTTAAAATATTGATAATAAATTATTATTTTGAAATAGACTTCATTTTTTCTTGTTGACGAGGCATTCAATGGTATTTTGTTGAAAGTCGGTGAACTGGATTGGTAAAATATCAGGGGAGGTTCATTTTCGGAGGGCGCATGCGATTGACTCGGCTTAGGACTTAAGTTATTCTTTATAATTGCCTCTATTTTGGATTTTAAATAAATTTTATTCAGAAAATTTCCTTAACTTCGATTAAAATCATTGTAGGTATGACCTACACGTACATGTTTGGAGGCTAAAACACGCGACCTGAAACTCTTTTCTATCTCTCTAATATAAATTAATGTATCTTTTATCAATGGCTTTTAAGGCCTTCTATCAACGCCTTGTTTAGATATATTTTTATTGCAAAGCAAAAAATTCCTAAAAATTTATTTCACTATTTTTATTGCTTTATTTGTTTACTTTTAGCTGATTCTGGACAAGGTTTCTACAAAGAATCTATAAAAAAAGAAGCTGCAGTACTGGGATCCTTTTCTCTAATAAAGCTTGCGTCAGAAATTTCCCCACAAAAGACCCATTGTTGTGCCGAGCACAGATGTCCTCAGTGCTATCCCTAAATATCCTTAAAACACTTCTATTTTTCTACGATTCTAACCAG
The DNA here is from genome assembly GCF_028408465.1 of Anastrepha ludens. Taxonomy (NCBI): domain Eukaryota; kingdom Metazoa; phylum Arthropoda; class Insecta; order Diptera; family Tephritidae; genus Anastrepha; species Anastrepha ludens. The sequence continues at coordinate 93,432,735 of NC_071502.1, read as the reverse complement.
CCGGGCAGTGAAATTTCGTTTAAACTGTTCATACCTTCCAAGACGTGATTGCTCTGAAATCTAAAGTTGATTCATTCTTCTTCTATATCCTAACAACTCCTGCAGAAATAATGAGTGGTTTCGAAACTGGCGGCTCCATATGACCAAAGGTTAAGTGCTCTCGTGAAACCCGTACATATATTCGTTTTTGAGAGCCTCAGTAAGTTTCGTGCTTTTCCTGATTAGTTCAGAGCCCAGATTAGTGCACATATAGTTAGCGTCTACTCTAGCCAGCTCCTCAATATACGAAAATATAAGGGAGATTAGCGGTGCATCTAAGATTGAACCGATTGCCCAAGTCCTGCCTTATACGGCTTCCGATTTCTCATATCAAGAAATGGAGATTAACGCTGTGCTGTGGTAGAGATTGCAAGGATCCTCAACACACATTTCAAGTTAGTCGTTGCCGATTTAAAGGCCTTCATCACAGCTTAAATTTCCACAGAGGAGTTTTGAAAGAGTGATTTCCGTTTACAGGCTACTTTCAGTGAGGCACTCTGAAGGAAAGTGCCAGATTCTGAAATAAGTCCAGAGAGTTTAACAGCTCTATGAGGCTTTTGATATGGGACAAGGGATGTTCGAAGCACAGTGCATGCAGTAAAGTTAAAAAATAAGCTTTTACTCTTCTTTAATGACCCAAGGCTTCACGGAGCTCGGTTAAAACAATTACAATTAAGCCCCTAAAATTTAATGGAGAGCCACCGACTGTGCGTAAGACATTCACAAATACAATCGCTAGAGCATTTCTTTGTTGCTACAAGTCGCTTATCCTGCCAGTTCTATTGGAGGGCGAAGAAACCGGTACGATGACTTCATCCGACCAGGCGGTTTTTGGAGGGAGTGTGAAGGATTCTGCGGCATTTTAGACGCTCTGTCTCTGAGAGTATTTCATGTTGTATTTATTGGGGGTGGTGGGGGAAGGATGAATTTTCTTTGGGTAGGAAATAGTAAAAAAAGTTGTGCATGACACAAAAAATGTTTTTAAATTTTTTGTCTTTGTTTTAAGAGGAGATTTTCCATAGAAGAAATTCACTCGGAAGTTGGCTATTGCCTGCCCGAGGGGCGACCGCTATTAGAAATAACTCTTTCTTCATTTCGGTGCTTCATCGAGATTCGAACCTACGTTCTCTCTGAATTCCGAATGGTAGTAATGCACTAACGCATCCAGCTACTGCGGAAAATTGGCCTCGACAAATAACGGAAAATCGTTTAATAATTTATGATTTGTTTTTTGTCCGAACGAAGTTAGTAGTATATCAGAACTTACTAAAGAGAGGCACCCCATTCCCATTAATCTGAAGTTCAGGCTACCGGATCATTGCAGTGTGTTCCAAGCAATACAAAGAAGCAACTGATTGGCTGTGTACTTAATTACTAATATAAGGGAAGTAAATATCTACTACGAAAACCAAGCATTAATTAAGGCCCCAGATTCGATTATGGTGCATTCGAAACTGGTTGCGGAATGCTAAGTTTCTCTTTCGATCGCCCTCGAATTCTTTAAAATTGAGGTCATCTGGGTACAAGTACATTGCATGAAACTGCTGGGCGAATGAGTTAGCTAGGCTACAGCTAGAGAATTGGAATCCCTTTAACTACCTGTGGTGTACCACTGAAAAGGTGAGCTTCGCGTCAACTCAGGGAGTGCTGGACAAGTAGCCAAACTTATAAGGAAGCGATATCCTCATGGCCATGCGTAGATCGAAGGCACGCGAGGGAAGCTCTAAGGTAAAAAAAAAGCTGTCGAATTTTGTTGGTCTTCTTACCGGACATTGTCTGCGAAAAATGCGTACTGTGAGACTCCGTATTGCTTCGAGCCCTCTTTATTTCAGCTGTATGGAAGATGTGAGCGAGCTGTAATCGCTACCTGATGATGATGATGATGATGATGTATGGAAGGTGAGGTGGAATTATCTCAGCACTCTTTCCTTAGCTGTCACTTGTTATTCAACTATCACCCATCATTCAATCAGCACCCAGTAGTTCAAAGTACTGATTTTAGTATTTATTTTTAAGTTTTGATTTATTTTATTGAATAGTTGGGGAATATCGAATGAATTCATTTCGCCATTATTTATTATTATGCTATTTATATACAAGTGTAACTACAAAAAAAAAAATCTCTTGTATTCCTTCGTCTCAGAAGTTGTCTATTCAGAAACCGGTTGCACCTGCAATTCAAAATCGACATCTTCGCCGGTCGTCTGCTTCACTTGTTGCCGCACCGAATCGCAAAGCCGTGCAATTTCTTCCAATTTCTTCTTCTTATATCACCATCTCCTCCGTTGTACTTGTAGATTAGAGTATCAGCTTCGTCGGTAACCACAAGTTTACCATCAGCAAGGTGATTATAATTTTCTGCCGTAGCCACAACTGAAACCTGCTCACTAACATCGCGGCGTCCGCGGCGTATCGGAATAATGCGTATGATGCGAATGCGTATAATTCGGCGACGTGGCGCTGCAGCTTCGGCAGACATCAGAGTGCAGAGGAGCACTACGGCGACGGCAAGAAAGATTAGTTTCATTTTTTGTAAGTAGATTTTAGATCTTATTTTTAATTCGTATGAGATCGGCGTGTTGGCTGAAAGCTACAGTTCACGGCAATGTTGCAGATAAGCTTTGGCTGCAGTGCTTTTTATATTGGAATGAATAATCACTAGCTTGTTTGATGCATGCAAGTAAAATATTTTTAGAATGGTTCATCTATATTTGTGATCAATCTGTATATATGTAAGAATAATCTGCTGATGCTGCTAATCAATAAATTAGTTTAACGGAGGCCCGTCTGTAAGTGCAAGCGATAGCAAAGTGTCTGTTTTGAAACGTCTGAACCCCGCAGTGCTTTTCCTCGCTGCTGGGTTATTACGGAACGTGCTTTTTTCGGTTTTTATTTTTATTACACATAATTGATCTCGCAGTGCAAGCGTCTATTGACATTGCAAAAATTGTAAAAATAAAAAAGTGAGCAGCTAATTTTTTCCCAGCGTGCAAAAAAACAAAAAAAAAAACGAGTGATAATGAATACAATTTCCCGTTATCGAAAAAGTACCCTTTCACTTTGTTTGCATAACTGTTCGCTCTATTTTACTTTTTGTGCAATTGAGAAAAATTAACGAATTTTGGAAAAGAATTTATTGCGGGTGATTTTTCCTGACAATAAAATTATGAGTTCAAGTGAATGAAAAGTATTTTAAAAATAAAAAGTTAGTTAATTTTCTCGAGCTTTTTACTTCATATTTTGCATAAACTGTGTGATGAATGGGCAGGTTCGAGGTTCAGAATTTTCTTTAGATAAGAAACATCAAATGATAAAAAACCTTCCTTTTGGAGTTAAATTTTTCAATCTGAAAAAATCATTCCCGGACATGAAACACCAAATGATGGAAAACGTTTTTTCTAATAGCGGTGGCCTTTCGGTAGGAAATGGTGAATTTCTGAGTGCATTTCTGCCATGTAAAGCTCTTCAAAAGACCACCTTCTGCCATTCGGAAGCGCCATGCAACTGTGACGCCATACAATTTGTAGAAAAAACATGAAGACGCACACCACAAATAGTAGAAGGAGCTCGGCCAAATACCCAACAAAAGGGGTACGAGGTGTGTTCAAAAAGTATCGCGAATTTTGAATTTTCGCAGGTTATGTATATTCGAATTTCGGTGTTTTTGTGGCGATATGTTGGTACTCATGACTCTCACTCATACCGACGAGTTGGGCCATTTTGAATGTTCAATTAATTGTTGGCAGCTGCTTTGCTTGCACGTGTTTCGGCTCATCTTCGATTTTTACCTATTCAAGAAGATGGATCAGAGAACCTGTATCAAATTTTGTGTGGAAAACGAAATTAAGTGCTCGTATGCATTCCGAATGTTGACTATGTCATACGGAGATGCTACTTTGGACCAAAGCAACGTTTGTCGGGGGTACAAAATGTTCTCAGAAGGCCGAGAAGATGTGAACGACGAAAAGCGTGCTGGACACCCGAGCACTTCAACAACAGACGAAAGAATTGATGAATATAGTATGGGCTAATCGTCGAATCACCGTTAGAGAAGTTGCTGAGGACCTAGACATTCGGTTGGCTCGTGCCATTCGATTTTTTTTTAATGATTTGGTCATGAGACGGGTCGCCGCAAAATTCGTACCAAAAGTGCTCAATTTCGACCAAAAGCAGCATCGCATGAACATTGCTAATGAGATGTTGGACTCTATCGACCCAACGCGACGACCCAAATTTGCTCCAGAGGGTCACAACCGGTGACGAATCATGGGTTTATGGTTATGACGTGGAAACCAAAGCTCAATCAACTCAATGGAAGCTGCCGCATGAACCAAGATCGGAAAAAGCGCGCCAAGCTCGGTCGAATGTAAAAGTTTTGTTTACCGTTTTCTTCGATTGCAGGGGCGTTGTGCATCATGAGTTCTTGCCACAGGGTAAAATGGTCAATAAGGAATATGATCTACAAGTTATGCGCAATTTGCGGTAAGCAACCCGCCAGAAACGCCCAGATTTGTGGAAGAACAAAAATTGGCTCTTGCATCACGATAACGCTCCTGCTCACACATTGTTGCTTGTGCGCGACTTTTTGGCCAAAAACAGCGCTCTAATGATGTCACAGCCACCGTATTCTCCAGATCTGTCCTATGACTTTTATTTGTTCCCGAAACAGAAGAAGCCCATGAAAGGACGACCCTACGCTATGATTGACGGGATAAAGACGGCATCGAAGGAGGAGCTGAACAAGATAAAAAAAAGAGTTTTTGAAGTGCTTCGAAGATTGGAAAAAACGTTGGCACAACTGCATAATATCTCATGGGGACTACTTTGAAGGGGACAAAATAGATATTAATGAATAAACAAATAAGTTTTGAAAAAAAAAACAAAATCGCGATACTTTTTGAACACACCTCGTAAGCGTCAATTATTATTATTAATCGCGTTACCCTCTTCGCGCACAAAGGCGAGTTTATATGGTGTTCCAAAAAATGTATGCACACTTTGCGCGGTTATAAGAATGGGGGCGGTTCTAAATTCTGCTTTACAATAATTTTTTTTGCTGTAAAAATTCTGGAAAAAATGTGAAATAAATGCTAGGCAGCCTAAATTCCTTTAGACCATAATTTCTGTTATTTCCAAAACTTTGTAATGATAAAATAAGGTAGAATTAATAAACTGGTTACAAAAATTATGTATGCAAAATTTTTTTGGTCCCAAATTCTGTATATTTAAATTAGTGGAAACAAAAAAAAAATATTTTATGTTCTCAATGAAAAAATCAGTATCTACTAAAAATTCAAAAAGAAGTGAAAAAATTGGCTATTCAACAGTCGATGTTAAAATATATACACACTAGGTTGTTCAATTCGTTTTGCGGTTCGATAAGAAAAACACAATTTTATGAATTTGAAATACACTTTATTATTCAGTCTACCTGAACATCTTTATTTTTTGGTTTTTTGCTCAGTGCCTTCTCACTTACAGCGACCGTCGTCTACGGCGTCGTGTGGCGTGGCTACCAAAACGATTCCTCCTCTCCTTCTGGGCAGACACCCTTCCCGAGACTGTTTTCTATATTACTTCGAGAGGGTCCAGAACGCCATCCGTAAAGGACCAATTATATTCACCCACGTCTGGGCTCACCATATTTGTAGCCAGCTTTCATGCTATAGGCTCGTCTTCTTGTGTCTCTATCTGTGCGGCTTCGCTTTGTTGTACTGAGTCGAGGTCAATCTTTTTTTTTCGTAGTACTTTCTCGATGTATTGCTTTGTCGAGTTTCAGCTGCCCTCGCGTTCGAGCAATTCCCTAATTATGTTGCTCGGCGCGATGTCGCTAATCTGCTCCCTTACAGCATTTCTTTCCGCGAGCCATCTGTCACAATTAAAAAACGTGTCTTCAGCGATATCGCTCAGCGCTTCGCAGTATATTCACTTGGAATCGGTTACCTTGCCCATGCGGTATAGGTATCTACGGAAGGATCCGTGGACCGAGAGAAAGTAGTTCACTTACCCGAAGTTCCTTTCGACCCATTTGCCAATTGATGGAAAAATTTTCGCCGTCCATCTGCCACTCGGTTCAGTGTCTCATTGGTTTTGCCACCGCAGCTTGGTTTGGTGTCTCCGTTCTGAGAAGCTAGTCATAATGTGTTTCTTCTTGGAGTCCCACGCATCTATTCCTTCCCGTACTATGAGATCGACGAGTATCTGCCCGCTGATACGTTGCACAGCCTCCAGTGCTTTTCGCTTGGCTTTGCAGTTTAGTACAATTCCCCATATTTCGCTGCCGTACAGGAGAATTGAGTTTGTGGCCGCCATATTAGCTTTCGTTTGCTCTGTGTTGGCCCACCGATGTTTGCCATTAATCTTCTTAGCATACCCGTGACCTTTGCTGCTTTGGTAGACGCATGCCGTATCTAGGCCCAGAAAGTAAGCCTGCAGTCAAGTTGAATACCTAAGTATTTCAGAAATTTTTTGGTCACTAAGGACGTATTGCCTATTTGCATACTGACATCGAGTGGCATGTGACATCGAGTCATAAAGCTGACTTCGGTGTTATGTTTGACGAGTTCCAGGTCATGGTTCTCAAGTCATATTTGCGACCTTATCACAACTTCGTTCAGCTTCCTTCTAGCGTCCTCAGTGTCCCGAGTTGGTATGACCGCCGCTATATTGTCCACGTATCCCACTAGATATGTACCTTCTGGCATTTCTATGCTCAATATCTCGTTGTAGCTCAGATTTCAGAGATCGGGGCCGAGAATAGATTCTTGAGCTGCGCCAGACGTTATCGGTTTTGTTTCCTGGCCATCTGGTGTGTCGTACAGCAGTTCACGCTCAACCAGGTAGCTCTGGAGAATCCTTGGCAGGTATGCAGGTATTCGAAACGTTTCTCGTATTGTCTCCCTGAACATCAAAACACTTGTTCCAGCGATGAACTCCATCCCTGAAGTGGGAATCTGGAGAGGCTGCAAAATACACTTCCACAGCTGTTATGATCTTATCATTTGATGCAAAACGCTTTCCGCTCATACATTTTTATAGCTCTAAGCCCAGATGGAATTCGCCAGGGGCCAAATCGTTTGAATACAGTGGATGATGCTCCAACAATTAGAACTTTAGAAGATTTGTCTTAAATATATTTAATGTTAAAATTTAAAATATTGTAAATTTAATATGGAAAAGCTTTTTCTTCAAAATATTTGCATTGATACCTTTGCTGTAATACTTTTGCAGATATGTCTATTTTTAAATAAATCACATTTTTTTAAATATAAACAGTTGGCAACACGCAATTAAAAGGGGTGAAGAAAATGTGAAAATTGGGTCAGTAGTTTTTGTGAAGTGTTCTCTCTTTCGAAACTTTTTCTACGTTTTGATACATGTACAAGGTGGCTCAAAATTAATCTCTCTACCGGAAGATTTATAATTTTTGCAAATGGTGTCGCACGCCAAGCATATTCGACACTTGTAAGCTAAATAACTGCAGTATAATTTATAAACAGACAAGTAAGGAAGCGCGTAATGGTAAAAATAAAGATTTCTATTAGCATTCAAAAGCATTTTTTTTACATAAAAAAGAATTTATTCAAAAAGTTTATGGGATGATTAGTTTTGTGCTACCTTCTATGTGAATATGGAGGTGATGCTTAAATCTTGAGTACTAAAAGTATCATACTCATCAAATTTTTATGTAGAAATTCTCTAAGATTACGAGTTTTTACATTAAAATTGAAAAAATTCAGGTAATTTTTAATACTAAGACTACGATTTTTTAACTCTAAAATTTAAATAATTAATTTAAAACTAATTCTTAATACTTATTTCATAGCATCGAATTTTATGTGCTATTAGCTACTTTTTTTAATATTTCCTCTGTAGCAGTAATCTCTGCAAAAGATTCAGGTAACCATTCCACTTGTTGCTCGCATCCGGTATAAGCATACACACAAGCATACAATTACATACAGCATAATGCTTCCACGAAAAAACAACAAACAACACTTCTCATCATCAACAAAAATAAATCAGCCCAACGCACACTTCTCATTCTCTGCTGTTTATGCTCAAAAAGGCACATTGTTCGCGCCTGCAAAGCCAGTCAATGCGTTGAGTAGACAGAAATTTGCTACACATTTGCATTGCTTTTATATTTTCGTCCTTTGTTTCTTCGTTTTGTTCTCTTTTTCTGTAATTTTGTATTGCTTTCCTCTTACAAGTTTCCTTTTTGTATTACTGGTGCATTTTGCATTTTTTTTATTTATTTTTCATGTTTGCTTTTTTTCTATTGTGCTCGCGTTTCATTATTTTCATTTTTTTTTTCTGACTTATTTTTTATTCCATTATTTCAAGTGTGGTAATTTTCCTCAGTCTGGCGTTTATTGTCGCCTCTAGCCGTCAATCATTACTTTGTTAAGAGTCAAGAGACAATTTGACGCCGCCAGACTATTGAAAGGCGTTTCTAGTAGAGGCTCCGATTTCATGCCGCAGTGTAAATAACTTCTTTGTAATTAATTCAGACGCGCCTCTGATTAGGGGTGAATTTGTGCGTTCTGATGTCTACATTGTTTTGAACACAAGTGATTTATTAGTAGTACAAGAATATTTTAAATAAATAGTTTACTAGTACCTATATATGTATGGACATTGCTTTAAGTATCCTTTTACTAGTATAAAGAAATCGTCATGAATCGGTTGAAGCTAAGTATCTCAGTAGGCACGACTACCATCCAAAACAACGTTCCCTAAAAGTTATCCATTTTATCGTTTGATTAAGGAACTTCAGCTGGCACCACATTGTAAGGCTACGCCAAGTAAAGTCCTTACTGGGAGGGAGATTAGAATCTTAAGATATGTAAATATCTCATAAGCTGCGCTAAGGACAATCTATGAATGCTCACAGGCATTCTTATTGACTATTACCGACTGCAAATTCCTTTGCCAATGCCCTCTGTCACTTCTGCAACACATTGAATGTGAATGCCATTACAAGAATCAGAAGTAAGCATCTCAGTCTTCTACGGTAGTCTTGTAAGGCACGCACAGTTATTGGGCGAACTGGGTCTCAATGAGACATTCTTTTGTTTAAGTCGAAGGAATATTTATTTTAAAATACACTACACAACTTGTATCCACTTTTTTTGCTTTACAGCAAATATAGTCATAGGGCAGACCCATCAGAGTGTATGACTAACTTGAGAGCCTCTCGGCTGAGCCGAGAACAATAGCTGAGTCTTGCAAGGCTGCCTGATGAAAGCGGATTATTTTTTTTTCTCCTGATTACTTATTTGAACAGCATATGACCTCTAGACGGCTTCTCAAACGCACGCGGTTAGATGTTATCATTTTGCATTGTTATAGCTTGTGTTTATGGAAAATAAGTCATGTCAGATAGACCTAGAAAAAGAACGTTCAAAAATTTCCTAAATGTCGGAGCGCAAGAGGTTACTTATTACTTTTTTTAGCTTAGCTTAAAGTAAAATTAAGTGAAATGAAATGCAGGCGATGTAAGTAGAGAAAAGCTCGTTTTACACATCGGCATTAAGCCAAGGCTGGCGAGGTTTTGCAACCAGCAAATTGCAAGCCAACAGTTGAGAAAATGATAAGATTTTAAGGGCACTTTAAAAAGGGAATGGGTCATCATCGGCTCGGTTACTAAAGCTCACTTTATAGGCTAGATGCGAAAACGACCATATGTTGATTAGTAAAATCCCTCAAATTTAACACGGAAACAAGAGCTTATACCCAACAAAAGCACGCGCCTAAAGCTTTCCTGTCACTTTGAGCATTACAATTATGCTGAGAAAACTGTCAACCAGCTTAACTCAAAGCGACCGAATGGAATAAATGAAATTGAATTGAATTGAGCGCGCGCGAATGAGTAGCGCAAAAGCCAGACATCAGCAGCATGGCTCTTATTCCATACGCGCGCTCTCTCTCTCTCTCATGTTATGCGGTTTGTATTTTTCCCCCACTCACCACACACACACACACACACTAGCATGACGCTCATTCATTTAACGGAAAATGAGAATTAAATTTAATGCGCTTTAGCGCGCACTCATACGACATGGAGGACAATGGACGCTGAGAGTTTGCCATGCCAGCACAGGGGGTGTCAATGGAATAGAAATTAAAGTGTAAGTGGAAAAAAACGGAAAACACAGAGCTAGCTGGTCGTTTGGGTTATGTTGAATTTGGTGTTGCTGAGTAAATATAAAGAAATTTAACTTGACAGCTTAATTTGGTGAAATCGAGCGAGAGTCGCCACAAGAAGTTGAGCGGAAAAGCAGTAGTAGCAGCAGTTAGTAGAGCGCCCGCCTGAGTAGTACAGTATCAGCCGTAGCAGCACAAGCAGCAGCAGCAGCAATAGGAAATACTAATAACTCGTCCTTGCTCTTTTATGAGCGCTTCTATTTTAGACGCTCTGGTGGTGTTGTTTGAGCATTAAAACCATTTTATACTTGAAAAAAGGAATATATGATGTGAAAAGTTACGAAAAAAACTGAATATTAATGCACATAAATGTACTTAATTGCGTGTAGAAAAGTCAAGATATAAAAATTTACTTAGGAAAGCCTTTGAAAAGCATCTAAAAGGTAACGAAGTGCTTTGGCAGCGATAAACAGGAAAGCGGAAAAAATCGAATTTCTCATAACTCGGTTGGCCTTCGGAGCGTTGAAGACGAGTGAAAAAAAGTGTGAGGAAATGTGAGAATTAATATTTATAAAATATTTTAATATAACTTACAAAAGTTTATAAAAACATATTTAAAAAGTGTGTAAAATTATATTGGCGTTTAATTTTCCACCAAAAGAAAAATATTTCTGTAAATTTGCAGTATTTGTAAATGCCAACAAATTTTTTCTTGTGGTTCTCAAGCAGACAATTGGAAGAGGCATGTGAGTATACATACAAACAGCACACACACACACACGCATCAGCTACATCTACTACTTTTTCCACCTTGAATGTGAGCATTAAATCCAGAATTGTTTGAAGGTGTTCGAAGGAGAACAAAGAAAATCGCTAAAAGCAAGAAAAAAGCAACAGAAATCACGGTGATAATTTTAAAAGCAGTATTTGATTGGATAAAACTGTCAGTAGACGAATAAAAAGCGATGATGCAAACACAATAACAAAAAGTATTAGAAAAAAAGCAAAAATAACAAAATTAAAGGTTTAAAAATAGCAACAACATACCAGCATAAAGCACAAAAATATTTATAACAGAAAAATCTGTTTTTGTAAAATTTCTAAACACCAACAACAAATGTTATGATAACAAATTTCTCGCTGTTGCCCAGCTCGTTGCTACAACAGTGAGGAGGTGTGCGATTTCTTGAACATTTTCGATTTTTGAAAGAAACCAACGAGTACAGAAGGACGAGAAGAGATACTCGATATAGCGGAGGGGGGAGGAATTTTCAATATTGGCAAGATTATATAAAAATCACAAATAGCATTGCGCCTGCAGCCTGTGCCTCTTCGTAAGCACACACATACAGAGAAACACATATACGTGCACTTGTATGAGTATAATGTGTGTATGTATGAGTATAACTGCTTACCAACTTCTTTTGGCTCAAATGCTTAACATAATTTCGCGTACGCATATTTTTGGCTTTGGCTTTGGTTTTGCCTGCGTTGTGAGTGAGTAAGAGTAGATGGAAGGAGGCAAAAGGCAGGAGATGAAAGTAAACGTAAATTTGCTTTACTTGCTTAACTAACCCAGATATGTAGATTTTAGTGTCTCTTTGTGGTTAGATTTTTTGGCAATCACCCAAAATCGTTTTCTTTCAAGTAATGACCAAAAACTTTTCAGAGAAACGCATTTTTGCAGGAGGTTAATTTATTATAGCAAAGTGTATTGCATAAATGTGTAATTGAAAAATTTTATTTTAGAAAGTTTTATTGCTCTCCAGAGTTGTAGTGTTCGTCTCTCGTACTTGTAACTGTCGTTTTCATGCAAAATATTATATTATTTTTAACTGCATAGTTTTGATTTTCTGTTAAGAAGCCATCAGAGAAATTGCAAAAACTAATAAACAATTTGAGTAAAGCTTGAATTTAATGAGAATTTTTTGTATTAGTGTAGCTTCTAAAGCATGATTTTCCGAGTAGGGCTCACTCGGAGGCGCTCGAAGGAGCTTCTGAGGCTAACATAGTTGCAACTTTCGATAGCAGTGGAGTCTTTAACTGTATATTGTCCATTCAGAGCTCATACAGGCAGACACAACATACTTTTGAGTCGCTTCTCAGGTAGCTGCATGGATTTTAAATAGGTTGAATCACCTAAGCATTCAAACACTTATCATCCGTTCTGATTTCGGTTCTCTGAAACTCAGAGATTTTGCCTTTCACTTTTTTATACCAGTAAAGGCCTTTGGGAAATGTACATCAACTGACTGCTGAACTTTGAGCTCGCTATATTTTCCAAATTTAATAAAATATTTCATCGTAGGAGTTAAAATATGACTGCCTTACCTACTTTTGCTATAATAAAATTATTACAGGTAAAATTATTATTACAGGTATAGAAAAAATTACTATTGAAACGTGAAGTATCCAAGCGTAAAAAAACTATTAAAGAGTAGCTTAAAATGTTGCTTCTCTATCCAACTTAAAGAAAATTAATATAAATTAGCTCTTATGAATCCAGACCGATTCAGTTTTTCAGTTTGAGTGCTCAAAGAAATCACATAAGAAAAAGTTACTCAGGTATGGCTGCATATAATAAAAAGTAAAAGGTGCTTAGTTTTTTTTTTTTTTTTTTTTTTTATTATTTCCCGTTTTAAATTACAATCTGTTAAAGTTTAACAATAAGTAATTATTTTTAAAGTAGTGTTGGAATTCTTTGTTGTCTAACCAATGCTAGATAAACATTCAATTTTGCTTCAGATTATGCTACATTATATTATTTTCTGTGTTATAATTATTATTATTATTAATTATTATTATTATTATTTTTGTTTTTCTTTATTGTTTTGTTAAATTGTGAGTTCTGTTGGAGTTAATCGTTTTAATCTTCGTTTTCCCGCTTTCTCCGATTGTGGTAGTTTGCGCATTTGTTCATTTTGATGATTTGTTAGTCGTTGTATATGCTTGATGCTGTATTTTCTAATTGTGTCATCTATTGTGTCGATGTTGAGGTCGCTGTGGATCCCGTCGTTTGGTATATACCAGCCTGCTTTTGTTATTGTTCGAAGTATTTTAGATTGCGTCCTTTGAATTATTTTGATATTGGTTTTTTTTGCTGTGCCCCAGATTTCAATGCCATATTTCCAAATGGGTGAGATTATAGATTTATATATCACTACTTTGTTGTTAAGGCTTAGTTTTGAATTTTTAGCCAACAGCCAGTATAGTTTTCTGAACTTGTTTTTGATTTCATTTCGTTTGTTTTGTATATGTCGTTTCCAATTTAGTTTTTCATCTATAGTTATGCCAAGATACTTTGCACTAGGAAGGATTTTTATTTCATTGTTTTTTATTGTTAATTTATGTTTCTTAGGCTTTCTGTTTGTATATATTACTTGTACCGTTTTATCTTTGTTGACTTCTATTCCCCAATTATCGAACCATGATACGGTGTTATTTATTGTTTGTTGAAGAATGTCAGTCGCGTTTTTTTCTATTTTATCCGATGCCATTAAAACCGTGTCATCCGCGAATGTGGCTATCATGCAATTTATTTGTTGTTGGGATCCGTATATCTGCTGTAAATATCAGGTACAATAGAGGCCCTAGGACACTACCTTGGGGTACACCTGCTGTCATTTGCATCATGCTCGTCTTCGAACTTTATAAAAAAGTGTCGGTTTTCCAGATAACTTTTGAGAATGGTGAAGTGATTCTGTGGTAATATTTGGCTGAGCTTATGCAGTAGTTCTTTATGCCACACCCTGTCAAAAGCTTTTGCAATATCCAGGTAGACAGCTATGCAGAACCTTTTATTTTCCATATCATTTAATATTTTGTTTATAACTCTGTGGACTTGTTGCACAGTTGAATGCTGTCGTCTAAATCCAAATTGATGGCTTGGTATTATATTTTTTTCTATCAGAATTTTGTCTAATCTGGCAAAGAGTATTTTTTCAAACACTTTTGAAAGAATGGGCAAGAGACTGATAGGGCGATATGACGCCGTTTCTGATGAACTTTTACCTGGTTTGGGGATTGCCGTTATTTGTGCAACTTTCCAGAGGCGTGGGAAGCATTGTGTCCTTAATATGCTGTTGAATATTTGTCGTATATATGTAATTGCTACATCAGGTAGTTCTTTTAGTATTTTACCATTTATTAGATCGAAGCCTGATGCTTTTTTACTGTTCAGATTTTTCAAATGATATTTGATTTCTGATGAGGTTGTCATTTTCATTCTCTTTTCTGGGTTACTCGTATTTACACATTTTGTTCAATGTGCTGATTGTCTTTTTCGTTTGAGAATATTGTTTTAAAGTGTTCAGCTAGTGTGTTTGCCTTCTCTTTATTGGCCTTTGCTCAAGTTCCGTGTTGTGTTTTTATGGGAGGTTTATGTGGAACTGCTTTGACTAAGTTTTTAGTTGCTTTCCATAGAGAATAATTGTTAACTGCCATGGCCCCCAAGTTATGTATGTAATTCTCAAGCTTTTTATCTTGGTGTTGTTTTAATAATGTTTTTAATTCAGTTGTTAATTTGTTAAGTTTTGCCTTATCTTCGGGATGTTTAGTAGTTTGCCACTTCTTACGGAGTTTCCTTTTTTGTTGAATTTTTTGTTTGATATGTATTGGAATAGACTCTTTTTGTTGAATTTTTATATTTGGTGTCGAAAGGGTGAGGGCTTTGATGATGGAATCGTTGAAAAAAGCTATTGCTGAATCAATCTCGTTTTCCGTTTTTAATGAAATATTTATAGTCAATTGTGCTTCTACACTTTGTCGGAAATAATTCCAGTCAGTTTTATTATTATATAGTCCTCTAAAAGTTTGTTGGTGCAGAGATCCAAGAATTGTCATTAGAAGTGGGGAATGATCCGATGATAGCTCCAAACATGACTTAATGGTGATATGGGATTGTGGAATATTTTTAACAATACATAAATCAATTAAATCTGGTTGTTTTCTGATATCTGTAGGCCAGTATGTCGGCTCTCCGGTGCTTATGAAGTGTCCATTATTTTCTCTTATATCGTCTAGTAATTTTCGGCCTTTCGAAGTTGTTAACCTTGATCCCCAAATAGAATTTTTTGCATTGTAGTCATCTCCAGCGATATATCGACTTCCTAGTCCGTTTAAATATTCCAGGTATTGATCTTTTGTGCTATTGAATTTTGGCGGACAGTATACTGCTGATATTGTTATTGGTCCATTTGAGCTATTTACTGAAACTGTCGTTGCTTGTATGTTATTTTTTCTATAACCATCAAGTTCGTGGTATTTAAATGTTTTTTTGATGATGATTGCAGTTCCTCCGTGAGCCTTGTTATCTGGGTGATTTGTGTAGTGTATGTTGTAATTGGGTATATTTACAAAAGTTTTATGAGTTGCATGAGTTTCGGATATTAGCATAATATCAATTGCTTTGTCTAGAATAAAAGTCTTGAGTTCTAGTTCGTGGCACGTAAGTCCGTTTGCGTTCCAAATTGCTATTTTTATTTTACTTAGTGCGACCATCTAGCTTCGATACCTGTATGGTTACAATGTTCATCATGATGGCCATTTGTGTTATCAATTGTTTCATCATAGTTTTAAGTTCAATTAAATCATCTATACTTGATGTGGTACTATTAGGGTTGTTAAATTCTTTTGTTAATGTTTTCGTTGATGCTGCTTGTGCATAAGAAACGCCTGGTATAAGGGTTTGATTTGTATTAGTGCCGAGATTTTCCTGGTGATGTTCATTATTGCCTTGTTCTTGTGCGGCGTGAATTTCTTTTTTGCGTAGTGTCGGATATCTTTGTATTTGGAGTTTTTTGTAGATTTCGCAGCCTCTATAATTAGCTGTATGGTTTTCGCTACAATGAGCACATTTAATTTGGTCTGTTTCCGCTTTGTTCTTCATTTTACACATATTTGTCTTGTGTTTACCAGCACATTTAACGCAGACTGGATCTACCAAACAGTAGTTTTTTGTATGTCCGTATCTCTGACAGTTTGTACATTGAGGAATTGTTCTTTTTTGACGCGGTGGCTCAAAACTAATTTTACAGTGGAGTAGATGAGTTATACTGTATATGCCTTTATTGTTTTCATTTAATTTTAGTTCAATTGAAAATAGTGACAGAGGTTGTTTTATTCCCGAAGCGTTTTTAATTTGTACATTGTGAATATTTGTTGTTTCATGACCTAGTTCAAAAAGTTCATTTTTTATGTCTTCGATAGTAGGCGAGTGATGCATCTGTCGTAAAAATACTCTAAACCCTTGTTGCTCTTTTGGTCTAAATGTATAAAATTTTGTTTTTTTTTGTTTTAGTAAGTCTATTATTTTTGTGTAATGTGTTGTTTCTTTCGGTTGGATTTTAATTTCGTTTCGGCTAAGAACTTTTATTTCAAATTTATTATTTGGCAGGGAATTCAATGCATTTGTTAGGGTACACACATTTTCTACATTTTGTACATATATTGGTGGCGGTTTTTGTGCACGCTGCGTACCTGGGTCTTTTTCTACTGGGTTGCTTTCTGGCTCATTGATATTTGGTTCGTTATCTACATCCAAAAGATCGAACCTATTTGATGAAGCTGGGTTGCCTAACCAATACTCTTGTAGAGTTGTTTGTGTAGAGTTTTGCATTTTGTTCTTTTGTTTTTTGTTATTACTTGAGAGTTCGAGTTTGTTTGGTGATTGCTTATCTCGGTTTCTCTTTAACTGTGATTGCACAAATTCTTTTTTTTCATTTTGCATTTGTATTCTTGTATTGTGCGTTGCTGTTGATGATGATGCGATCAGTGCAGTTGGTGCGCTACATTCAGCACTGCGTGTTGCGGTTTGAAAGAGAGTTGAAGGTGCGTGGGTTGGTTTAGCAGAAGTGGATGAAGTTGTTGTTGTTGTTGAGCTTAGAGCTGTTGCTGATGTAGTGATAATGGAGTATTAAGTACCTGTTGCTGTCGAGCATGATGTTGCTGCTGTCTCTTGCGGACAGTTGTAGGGCGCCAAAGTAGTCTTTATTACCGGATTCTCCTCGTGATGGTGATTAGCCGTTAACGCTATTGGTGTTTTACATTGATCACTCCACGATAGCGGAATTCTCTTATTTCAGCCATAGTTTCTCTTGTTTCTATTTCTGTTTTATCAGAGTAAGTTGAGCACTGATTTGAATTTGTTGTTTGCGCGGTAGAAAGCGGTATACTCCGTTCACGGGGTGGAGTGCGCTCTACTGGCATTCTAATTTTGTTTATATCGTTGTTTTTATATTTTTTTATATTGTTTATTTCACTTATGTTGTTGTGTTTTTGTTTTTAATAACAATACTAAGTTGTGTTTAGCATGTTAAAGCGTCTATTTCGCGAACTAAAGACTTTTTAAATTAAAGATTTACCACTTTAAGGATGTTGCACTCGAGAGCGAGGTGTTAACACGTCCGAACATGATAAACATTTTTTAATTTTTTAGTGTCGTCGAAAGCGTATTGAGAACCCATTTCCAGCATTATTGTCAAAAATTTCAGAAATAGAGAATCTCTGACCGGGAGCCAAAAAAAGCTCATTGATAATGGACTTAAATCTATCACAAAATATTAAGGGAAATAAAAAGCGTTGAATATATTCCGCTAGATGCCTTTAGTGAGCCATATATCGAGATATTTATAATACATTGCATCGAGTCATTCTAAAGGGTGTTTTTTAAGAGCGTGAAAGCTTAAAAAATATTGTTGGAATTTATTTTTTATTATAATCTGGTAGATAATTTCATGGTATTTATTTTTTGAATATAATATCTGGCATATGCCCATCCCAGCTACGAGGTAGGTGGTATATTCAGACAGCCCAATTTTTTACTAATAGGACTATGAATAAGTTCGTTACGGTTTTACAACAGATGGCGTAACTTGATTATTATTCCATCGATCCACATTTCCAAACATTCATTGGAGAGCTACTGTCGTAAGGCACAAACGTCAGTATAAGTTTTTTATTTGAAGCGTAAACAACAATATTTTTACCACACTTGAAAATGTCGAATTTCGTGCCAAATAATGTGTTTTTGCGGGGAATTCTTCTTCATTATTTTAATATGAAGAAAAAAGCAGCCGAAAGTCATCGTATCTTGGTGGAAGTTTATGGTGAGCATGCTCTATCTGAGCGAACGTGCCAGAAGTGGTTTGCACGCTTTAAAAGTGGTGATTTTGGCTTGGAAGACGAAGAACGCGAGGGTGCGCCGCCAAAGTTCATGGATACCGAATTGGAGGAATTGCTCGATCAAGATCCGGCTCAAACGCAAGAAGAGGTTGCAAAAACTTTGGGAGTTGATCAATCAACCATTTCCAAACGTTTAAAAGCCATGGGAATGATCCGAAAGGTAGGCCATTGGGTGCCGTATGAATTGAAGCCAAGAGACGTTGAACGCCGTTTTATGGCATGCGAACAACTGCTTCAACGGCACAAAAGAAAGGGTTTTTTGCATCGAATTGTGACTGGCGATGAAAAGTGGGTCCATTACGACAATCCAAAACGTCGGGCAACGTATGGATACCCTGGCCATGCTTCAACATCGACGTCGGCGCAGAATATTCATGGCCTGAAGGTTATGCTGTGTATCTGGTGGGACCAGCTGGGTGTTGTGTATTATGAGCTACTGAAACCGAATGAAACGATTACGGGGGATGTCTACCGACGACAATTGATGCGTTTGAGCCGAGCACTGCGAGAAAAACGGCCGCAATACGCCGATAGACACGACAAAGTTATTTTGCAACATGACAATGCTCGGCCACATGTTGCACAAGTGGTCAAAACATACTTAGAAACGCTCAAATGGGATGTCCTACCCCACCCGCCGTATAGTCCAGACCTTGCGCCATCCGATTACTATCTCTTCCGATCGATGCAACATGGCCTGGCTGACCAGCACTTCCGTAATTACGATGAAGTCAAAAAATGGATCGATTCGTGGATTGCGGCAAAACCGACCGAATTTTTCACAAAGGGAATCCGTGAATTGCCAGAAAGATGGGAAAAAGTAGTAGTAAGCGATGGACAATATTTTGAATATTAAATTTGTAACCATTTTACGTCAATAAAGTTTCAAATTTCGAAAAAAACCCGCACGAACTTATTCATAGTCCATTACTTTTTCTAATAAATCAGTCCATATAGCTGCCATGGTGGCTTGAATATTGCAATAAATCGATTGTTCAGCACGTTGTATGGCAAGTTGCTCCATCCTGTTGTAATTAAATGCCGTCGATATTTAGCAGATTAATTTTTGGATACAAAAATCAGTCAAAGATCAGTCAACATGGCTCGATAGCGCTTGTCACCCATCATAGCGGCAGCTTCTTCCTCATTTCGAAAGAAATAAAGATCGAAGTTGCCGCCAGTGCTCTGAGAACTTCGCGAACAGATTTATTTTTTTTTCAAAGTACTATAAATTTCCACAAGTTTAAAGTGCTATTCTGACGTTAAATGATCCAAGATGAGACTTGTTTGATGAAGCCAGTTGGGTGTTACAGGGCTCAATAATGCAAAACTAAATCCAATACATTCCTTAGTCCTACTATGGGCAATGTGAAAAGTTGAGTAGGCTGAGCCAGTGAAGGTCAATCAGCAGGCCAATAGGCACACAGAAAAGTCGTGGTTCCAATGATTCCATTCTGATAATATAGTCACACTCTTGAACACCCATCGAAAATGTTGCTAAAAGCAGAGCAGTTATTGAGTCGGAACCGCAAGTGAGCAGTTTCTATTGCCCAGGAAATAAAAATTCGCTAGAAAACTGTTTGGAACCAGTTGCATGCAAAAAATTATAGCTATGTGAATTATGAAAAGTCCCTTCGTAGAAATAAGTAGGCTCTGTTTTTCTGTAGAAATAAATAGGCTTGGATTGAAAATTTTTTGTATATGAAGGGGAACATTTTTATAAATGGTTGGTCAAAAGTGTAAATCGTAATTTGAAGTGAAAAAAAGAACTGATATTTTTTGTCATCGTTTCGTCTGTAGCTGCAGGATTTTGGTTTCCTTAAGGATTTTGGCTCTGTACTCATTTCGTCTCAGACTACAGGATTTAGTCGTAATTTCATTGCATACAACAGAATTTTGGTTCAACAGCAGGATTGTGACTTCCTTACCGCAGAATTGTCACTTCTCTGGTCAACATTTGTGCACCCCCACTACCTAAGTTTTGTGCTGCCTTGGAAAATAATTCTTGGTTCATCAATTATATTATGTGAAGTATGTGCCACTGGAAGCCACAACTTTACTCCATCTTTCAGGCAGCATACGGATTCCTCTGACGAAAAAATCGAGTTCTTTTGACTTGATCCATTCACTGAGCCAGCTTGCGATGCTCTCGTAAGAAGTGAACCGCTCCGCAATAAGGCCTGACTGCATTGATCGGAACCAATGGTAATCCAAAGGTGCAATGTCTGGGGAATACGGTGGCTAGGGTAAGATTTCCCAATTTAGTCCCTCTTTGTGGATCGATTTAGCAACATGTGGCCTGGCGTTATCATGCAGCAAAATCAGTTTTTCATGTCTACCGCCCCATTCCGGCCACTTTTCTTTGAGAACTCTATTCAATCGTATTAGCTGCAATCGGTAACGATCGCCAGTGATGGTTTTAGATGCTTTAAGGAGTTCATAATAGATGGCACACTTCTAATGTCATCAAATACATAACATAACCTTTGAAGCATGCATTTGTTTTCGCTGTCGATGGACCTACTGCACCTGACATGCTCCAACCTTTTCGACGCTTAGGGTTATCATAATAGATCCATTTTTCATCGTCAGTGACAATGCGATGCAGAAAATGCTTCTGTCATTCAAGAAGCATCTCACACGTCACCAAACGTCTCTCGATATCGCTCTCCTTCAATTGATGTAACACCCAGTTACCTGCTTTCTGGATCATTCCCATCGCATGAAAACGTTTACCGACGGTTGATCTGTCAACATCCATCTCTTTAGACATATCGTTAAGTGTTCGACATGCGCCTTCATCCATCGCCTCACGGCGAAATTGTCATGCGAACATGCTACAAAGTAGGCGTAAAAAGTATAGAAAATCTACCATTAGTGCAGCCATCTCAAATCATTTTGCCATCACCACACATTAAGCTCGGTGTCTTATCAAATTTTGTTAAAAAACTGGATCGTGGGGGCGAGGCGATTGCAAGTTTGCGCAATATTTTTCCGAAACTGAGCGGCACAAAGATTCGTGCAGGTATTTTTTTTACGAAGGCTTTTAGTAACTTTATTTTTTTAATGATGTGTATAATTTAAGGTGTTTTCAGTGGTCCGCAGATAAAAAAAAATAGTTTCAAGTTATGAATTTTCATCAAAATTGAATGCTATCGAACAACGTGCATGGAAAGGCACAATTGCCGTTATTGAGCAGTTTTTTGGCAACAAATGAGCTGACAATTACAAAAATATTGTTGCAGAAATGATTTCGGCATATGGCGAAATGGGCTTATTAATGTCGCTAAAAATACATTTCCTTCACAATCATTTAGATTGTTTCCCTGGTGATTTAGGAGCTTGTAGCGATGAACATGGCGAAAGGTTCCATCAGGACATTGAAAAGCGTTTTAAAGGACAAGACATTACGCATATGGTTGGAGAATACTGTTGGTCTATTTGTCGCGATACTGACACAAATGCTTACAACCGCAAAAAAGAGGCCTAAGTTTCTTTAAAAGCATTAACATTTTTAATTTTAGTATAATAAAATTAATAAAAAAATTCGGGGTTTTTTATCTCTATTGTAATGCGGAGTGAAATACCTTTCTTTTGATACCCACATCGGCATATCTCATGCAATTTTTTTTTTAATTTCGAACAGGTGGCAACCCTGTGAAACATTGCCAGTGGCAACACCTAAGTGTAAAGTCTAGAAATGTGATTCACTATCTGTGTGCCCAATTTCATTCAAATCCGTTAAGCTAATCCTGAGATCGTGTGGCTATACAGATATGCATACAAGAATTGCTCGTTTAAAGTTATAAAATACAAAAGAAAAGTGTGACGTGTACATGAAAATCGCCGATACACGTGTATTTTTGTTTTTTATCCCCTTTCCGAAAAAGTATATTTGGTTCATAGGACAGAATGTGTGTAACGCGGTGTTGTAAGTCACATAAAAAATGACCTCACATATACACCTTCAAATCACCAATATTTTACTAGAGCGAACGCAAAAATAGTATCAGCACCGAACGCAAAAATAGTATGGACAGCTCTTTTACGAGGGCGGAAACTTATTCCCATGCCCAATACTTTACTAGAAGACTGATTGCTTGTTTGTATTTCGTTACATAAAAATGGAGTTTCACTAATGTCACGCGGGTTATTTAGCATCTGTTTCACCAGATGATTTTTGAGAAAGCCGGCCTTATACTTTGCCAACTACTGTTCTCCTGTGATCTGATAAAAGAGAAGTATGACACTGTCATTACCTCGTTGCTGTCAGGTATTCGAGCAAGAATGCAAGGGGTTTAATTTAAAATAAGAAAATTATATTAAGGGTAGTTAGCAGGTATTAATTAGTATCTAGAATAAAATTATTACTGAAAAATGAAGCAAAAAGATCTAAATTTATTTATGCCTACTTATCATTCTAAAAATATATCCAGAAATTCCATTCAATATTATTCAGTGTACTCTACTCAATTTATGGGCATGCGACATGTGACATATTTGATTGTGTTAATAATTTTGATTTTGTTAAGTTACTAAGTACTCCTAAAATATATGTAAATTGCCAACTCATTGTGGCCGTTTTTGCGCCAAAAAATTGTGTTTTGTGGGTAAGCCTATACCTGATAATATTGTATTTGCCGCACCGCAAGCCGCTTGAGCCACTTAAAGAGTTGTAGAGTTGTCGTCTCCATGGAATAATAAGTTTTTATTAAATCTCACACTAACTGATATTTTAAAAAATTTTTGAATATTCACATTTTTTAAGTAAATAGTCAGATAAGAAAATTATTTCTCATACACAAATTTATGTATGCGCAGTTGTATGAACTCAAGCGCTGAGCTGTATGTACAACATTTCTAATAAGTGCACAATTGCTGCCTAGAAATATGCAAAGAAAACAATAAAAAATAAACAGAGCAATAAACCCTCAAAAGAATTATACCCGAAGCGGGTTGTGCATGTCGTATGAGTAATATGGGTAATTGTGAAAAGTAAAGAGTGCAAAGTGCACATACGCCATGGCACACAAGTGCGAGTACTTAAGAATGTTTGCGGGCATATAACTACATATGTATACATATATGGAGCATACATACAGAGTCGGACTAAAATTTAGATACATGGCTTTATAGTGTGAATTTGGCGTAATGGTATTTGCTGTTGAGTTTTGAATGAGCAGGCCGTGGAACAGCTAGAAAGACATTTGAGTCTGCCTCATTGAAAGTGAATGCATTTAATTTTGTATAAACTTGCATTGAATGCCATTGTATGTATTGCACTTACATGGATAATGAATTTGATTTGACCTAAAATGTAAATTTCCAACCAAATCGATTTGAAGCTATTTTGCTGTTCAGCTGAAAATCTTTTAGTAAGATGCCAAATGCACGCAAAAATACACTTAAAATGTTACTAGTTTGATTGCTTGCCAGACAAAAGGCTTTCAATCTTTATTAAAGAATAACTGTACTGTAATATGAAGGAAAATTAAAAATATCTTTCCCTATTTAGTTGTCCACATCTGTATATATTTGCGTGTGACCTTACACATGCGAGTATGTATGTGGGTATACTTTATAGGTATGTAGGCGTACATGTAAAGCATTTGAGTGTGTGTGTGTGTGAGTAATGCGCATTGACATAGAAAAATGCTAAATGGCGACACTGACACTCAAATGAAATATGAAACTCAGCTAACCTGGCGCTGAGGTTAAAAACAGTTAAGGAAAATGAAAAGGGAATAAAAATGTGACAAAGAATCCGCGACATTTTGAATGTTTGCTATTGACAAAAAAAAAAAAACAAAAAAAAAGAAATAAATTTAATTGTGAATAATGGAGAAGTGAAATATGAAACCTTTGCAAATTTTTGCGGTGCTCAATGTTCAAAAGCTGCGTTTAACACAAATTAACTGCAAAATTGAATTTATCCTCATGTAGAGTGAGTGACCAACGTGATTTAAAAATAATTTAGAGGCATCAATTTTTCATAAAATCGTGAAACTAAGAACTTAGTGACAGTATCGACTTGATAATAGCATTGACAAAAGTCTCCCAAAAGCGGCGAATGGGTTAGAGTCAAGTAGCGGTAATCCGAAGGTGGATTAGGTACCATCGAGTGCACAGCCAAGTAGTGGTGCTAAGGTCGATTAAGAAACCGGTGTTGCCTAAGAAATATGTTTGCCATATTTGATTTAATAAATTTAATATAAAATAACAAACGACCTTTAAATGCATGTCAAAAGTTGCCTTCAAAGAGTAACTACTGACTACTCTTTGGAGGCAACTATCTAAACTAATTTTTTTTTAAGTTGATCCAATCTACTGTTTTTTTTAAACTTTGTTGAACACTTTTGATATGAAATGGCAATTTTAAGGCGACCAATAAGCTTGCCAGAGTTCAAAATAGTGATTTTCAAATAAATTTCACATCCCACATCCCAGCTGTCTTCTCCAATGCACAAACTGAGAATTCATAAAGAAAAGGATGGTCATTTCCATTCAATTTCTAAGTCAACTGGTTAAGCAAATAAGCTGAGATTCTTAGGCATTTCGTTTTTAAAATGCATAAAATATTGAGTTGTGGACGTGGACAAGCATTGGTGGTATTACCCTGACTTGCTAGTCAACTCTGCCAAGCACGAAGAGTACCTTATGGTAAGAAAGTACTAGGAATGATTAAATAAAACAAAACAGAGTTAAATTTCAGGCGAATTTATTTTATCTCCTTCATGTAACCAAGTCCTCCATGCACCTCTGGTAGGCCGACGAAGGGGTGGCCTTCAGCTCCATCGTCGCATTCCCTTTGATCTCCTCTGTCCACGAAATGGTAACTTCAACTTGGGAAACAAAAAGAAGTCGTACGGGGCCATATCAGGTCAATACGATGGTAATTACTTGGTGTTTGGTCAAATAATCCAGTACAATTTGGGCTCGATGTGATGGCGCGTTATCATCATGCAAAATCCAAGAATTGTTTGCCCACATTTCTGGCCGTTTGCGACGTGCAGCATCTCTCAAACGATCCGATGGCGTTAAAAAGTGTCAGATGTGTGTCTTACAGTCCTACCAACATAAGAAAAAAAAAAAATGAACGGGTTTCCACGTGCGCGTTTCGTTTAAATTATACATTCCCGGTACTTTTTGATCATAGGCTATTTCATTTTCGGTCAAAGATTTACTTTTATAAACGCCTTGTTTATGGATTTTGGAAATCGGTTAAGTGAGATTGGACGGGCCACTCTTAACGAGAGTTCAATCGTGGGTAGAGAAGCGTTCCCAGGGAATACTGGCACACTCATATCCCTTATGTATTCACATCATCACTATACTGATATACTGTTCACTAGGCAGGGCTAGTTTATTGGGGCCACAGTCCTTGGTCGGGAAAAACCCGAGTCATTCCGGTAACGTTGAACCGGCTACCATGGGAATGATCATCACTATCTTTTGGCGCGCCTAATCTGCTCTTCTACCAGATTAAACTTCAACTCTCTATATTTTTTCAAGTTCCAAAGCGCAGTGCATTCATACAAGATATGCTGAATGACTTCCCATTTTCCTCATCTAAAAAAAACTCCTACAAAAAATGTTACGTGAGACTCAAAACCTGGCATCCTTATTGCTAATCGTCCAGACGGCATTAACCCTCACTTGAGGGCACACGATATACTCGTGTTTGAGATCCTTAGTAGGTCTCATATTCTTCGTTTGCCTAGTATTGCCTAAGTGAACACAAGACTCTTAGTAGCTGTTCTAGTTTCATCTTCAACTTGTTTCGAAAAATATTCATGTTTTATTTTCCATCGCAGTTTTCTAGTCTCCGAGTGAGCTCTTTAATGAAGAGCTTGTCTAAGCAACCCATTCAAATGCACTTAAAATTTCTTAAGCACTCAAAGTTGGGTCTAAAAAAACTTTAAAGTCGAAATATTTATTGCTCATTTCTTGCCACTTGCACAAATACACAGGCATGGAATTAAACCAATTTGTATTTTGCTCATGTAGCTAACCACAAATTTATTGCGTATGTCTTTTATTGTCTCTAGCCTTGTAGCCATCATACGTAGTCCTTCAATTATCATATACTAGCTGCTTCTCTTCCTCTTCTTGCTCGTGCTCTTGGCATATATTGCGCATCTTTTTCAATGGTTTTTGTTGTAGATAAGTGGAAATACCACAAATTACTGTCAGCAAGGAGAGCTTTTCAAGTGTTTTACAAAAAATATGAATGAAGAAAAATTATCAAATTGTTAGTGCCGTTTTGTGCTATTTGCTGTGTATAACGAAAATAAAAATTTTATAGGAATACAAATTTTAATGGACATAAGAAACGCAGAGTGAAATAATAAATATTCAAATTGAAAATATATAGCATTCCAAAGTGTACGCTGATACAATTTTTCTTAATTGTTTTTTTTTTATACAAACACAAACAAAATTCAATAACTCGTACAAAAGCAAACACTCAATTCCGCTAAATGTGGTGTGAGCATTGTAGCATACCAACAGGCGCCCACATCAACGAACGCATGCTTGTTTGCCGCCAACGTCACACAGTGACACAGATTCGCTCTTACTCTTTAAAGAAATACATATATGCATAGTTGGTCGATAGGAGAGAGCGGAATATAGTGGTAAGCAAAATATAAAATGGCAGCTACTCACCTCCATATAGAGCCGACAGCTGGTTGACATTTGCAAAGGGTATTCTGAGTTATACTTTTCCATCTAAAAATAAACAATGTCATACTGTTTTCAGTGCACACGATTGTTAGCATTGAAATAAATATATGAAATTCGTACAAAGAGAAATAGTGTAGAAGGAAATTAGAAGAATGCTGCTGGAGTAAGAGCAGCGAAATTGCGCTATTTAAATATTTTCACTTAAAAGTGTTCACCTCAAAGTAGCGCTTAACGAAAAGCAAATGTTTAACAAAGAAATTTTATAGTCAAATACAGCATAAATATGTGGTTGAATATCATAAATGTCGTGCCATACGATAAATTATATCTCATGAATTAGAGCGAAAGTAATTCAAAGCAACTACTGGAAGCTACAGTAAAGGTTCTCTTCTCTCCGCTCCATAAGCTGATAATAATATCACTTTAACTTTGGCAAAAGTTGTGCTTCGAAAATGCTGCGGTGTGCAGATAGCGAAGAAAAACAACAAATTCGGATATAATAAATTGGAAAAGTAAGTGAATTATTTACAAAAAAGCCAAGTTGAATTCGCTTATAAAGGGTGGTTAAGTTTCAAGGGCCGGTATTGATTTTAAACATAATACAATTTTTTTAGTAAATTATTATCATTTCTCTTTATTATTATAATATTGGCATGGTTCAATTACGTATAGAACAAAATATTGGCCAAATGGCTGCCGCGGCCTCGGCGGCACACCTCCATCCGATGGTCGAAATTTTCGATGACGTTAAGGCATAATTCTGGTTCTATGCCGTTAATGTGCCGAATTATCTCATCCTTTAGCTCTTGAATTGTTACTGGCTTATCAACGTACACCTTTTCTTTCAAATAACCCCAAAGAAAGGAGTCTAACGGTGTCAAATCACATGATCTTGGCGGCCAATTGACATCGCCGCGACGTGAGATTATTCGGTCATCAAATTTTTCGCGCAAAATAGCCATTGTTTCGTTAGCTGTGTGACAAGTGGCACCGTCCTGTTGAAACCACATATCGTCCACAGCCATATCTTCCACAAAGTTCGTTATCATCTCACTATAGCAAACACTATTCACAGTAACTGCCTGACCGGCCTCATTTTGGAAAAAATAAGGCCCAAGGATGCCGCCGGCCTATAAACCGCACCAAACAGTCACTCTTCGTGGGTGCATTGGTTTTCTGGCAATCACTCTTGAATTATCATTCGCCCAAATGCGGCAATTCTGCTTATTGACGATTCGATTGACTGAGTTGAAAATGTGTCTCATTACTGAAGATGACTTTCTTTGATATGCATTTTGATTTGAACGCCCGTTTTCATAATACGCCTGAATAACTTTAACGCGTTGCTCGATTATGTATCTTTCCGTGATTCAAATTGAATTAGTCTGAAATTGAAAAATGTCAAATGAAATGCAGAAAAAAACTTCACGTTTAGGTGTGGTTTACATTCAATATCGGTCCTTAAAATTTAACCACCCTTTAGAAGGCGTTGACTACAAATGTGTGAATTTTAGAAATTTCTTCAAGCGCGTGATTTTATGAATTTGAAGCTCGGTAAAGAGTTTTCCACCATAACTAATTTTTAGCTAAAAAAAAGAAAAAATTTAGCTAATTATACGGAATTTCGTGCTCTCAAATTATTATAGAAGTTTCTCCAATGAGCTTAGTTTTGTATATGGAAAGAAATGCATCTATTTTTTTTGTATAATCTGGCAATGTTACAACTACATTGAAGGCTTACATTTTAACAACAGTGAATTTAACGAACAAACAAAATTTCTAAACTATTTAAAATTACTACCGGAATTCTGACACGTTAGTTGTAACTCTTAAGTCATTTAGGTCGATCGCAGTGACTAATTCTCCTAAC
The DNA here is from genome assembly GCF_028408465.1 of Anastrepha ludens. Taxonomy (NCBI): domain Eukaryota; kingdom Metazoa; phylum Arthropoda; class Insecta; order Diptera; family Tephritidae; genus Anastrepha; species Anastrepha ludens. The sequence goes on along the minus strand of NC_071502.1, from coordinate 93,403,811 downwards.
AAACCGGAAACACACAAGTATTCGAGTCAGTATATGCGCTCTTAAATGTTCCGGTGCCTGTGAAATAATGCGCTGATTGAAATACCAAAAATATCGCAACCATAGAAGTTGCAGTGTAAAATCAGCTAAAAGAGGATTCTACGCTATTCACATGAAATGGAGATCATCGAATTTTGCTTGAAGACATTTACGAATTATCTGAGAGTTGAAGAAAATGTTTATCTAGTAATGGATATTTTCTTGAATGAAATCTTCTCTACCGGTTTCATAAAAGGTTTTCCAATAAGAGATGTTATTTTGATATTCAAAGAAAAATGCTATTTTTCAATTTAATGAGCGGATGTTTATTTCATTGTAAAGAGGAAAGAAGGTATGCCGTTAATAGTGGAAAATAACCGAATTGCAAAGTGGCTGCCATACAAGGTGTGTTTAAAAAGTATCGCTTATATTGTGTTTTTTCAAAAATTATTTATTTATCCATTAATATCTATTTTGTTTCCTTCAAAGTAATCCCCATAAGATATTAAGCACTTGTGTCAACGTTTTTTCCGATCTTCGAAGCACTTCAAAAAATCAGTTTTTTATCTTGTTCAGCTCCTCCTTCGATGCCGTCTTTGTCTCGTCAATCGTAGCGTAGTGTCGTCCTTTCATGGGCCTCTTCAGTTTCGGGAACAAATAAAAGTCACAGGGGCCCAGTTCTGGGGAATACGGTGGCTGTGGCATCATTAATGTGTTGTTTTTGACTAAAAAGTCGCGCACAAGCAACGATGTGTGAGCAGGGGCGTTATAGTGATGCAAGAGCCAATTTTTGTTCTTCCACAAATCCGAGCGTTTCTGGCGGGTTGCTTAGCGCAAATTGCACGCAACTTGCAGGTAATATTCCTTATTGACCGTTTTATCCTGTGGCAAGAACTCATGATGCACAACGCCCCTGCAATCGAAGAAAACGGTAAACAAAACTTTTACATTCGACTGAACTTGGCGCGCTTTTTTCGGCCTTGCATTTAGAGCTCTGGAAAAAGGGTAGATAGTCAAGGAGGGAAGGAGAAAAGTATCAGAGAAAGAGATAGGAAAGAATAGAGACATAGATAAAGGTAGTTAGTCCTGTAAGAATCTTCCAAATTCTTTGGCAAATCTGTAAATATCCTCCAGTTTTAGAGAACGAATAGTACTCATTCTCATGACATCGAAACCCAAAACTCCTAGCCGTGCTCTAGCAAAGGCAGGACACTCATATAGAATGTGCTCAGTGCTATCCGCCTCCTTCAAGCAAGACAGGCTCACCGGGTCCTTAATGATTCTAATGGTGGTCATATGCTAACCCCATGGGTTGTGTTCTGTAATAATACCGACCATCCACCGAACGTCTTTCTTTCCAAGTTTTAGTAGAAAGTTTGACAGTTTTCTGTTCGGACTTGTCACAAAACACTTTGCAGTTCTGCAGCGTTCTAGACCGGACCATCGCTCTTTATGTAAATTGCATACATAATCGCCGATCCATTTCGTGATTCCTGCTAAACTGATTATGATTATTGGCTCTGGCCCATGTGGGGGAACCGCTGATTCACGGTTGGCCAATTCGTCGTCAATTTCGTTTCCTTGAACACCGGAGTGTCCTGGAATCCATATAATACAAACCAGAATTAAGCTTCTTCTTACATTCTTGAACAATCTTTGAGGTTTGCTACGCGTTTCCCAGGGCCTTCAGGGCAGCCTCACTGTCACTGAAAACTCCAATCTGTGTCCCGCTCCATCTCCTGTCGATTATCCATTCGGCTACTTTCAGGATGGCAAAAATTTCCGTTTGGAAAACAGTTGCCATTTCCCCCATAGCATAGTGATATCTACTTACTACTATCGTTTAAGTACCATCCGGCTGTAGGCCTTATTTCAAACCTCCCTCAATGCGTTCTGGTTTGCTCCATGCTCACACTCTGACTTCAAATTTATTTTCCTCCAATACTATGGGTATCAGGTCGCCTTTAAGTGCCAAAAACAGTTGATACTGCTCAGACAGCAATTTAAAGATTTCTCTGTGAAATATATAAAATGGAGTAAAGTGGAATGAAATATTTAAAAAATTTAAATAAAATTAATCTGAAAAAAAAAACAAAATATGTAGGCAAAACTTATCAATATGTGGCGAACCTAATCATTACGATACTCACTTTATAAAAAAAATTAAAAAAAAAATATTTTTTTATTGTGAATGAGCCACTGAGGCAACTTAGAGCGTATAAAGTTTGATTTCTTGGGTTAGATAGTAAACGTTGTTGCGCGCTAATCGACTATCTACTGAGCTCTCCACATCCGATGGCTGCAGTTGGGGCCAATTAAAGTTGTCTTCAAGACTCCAATTGGGCAATTGAAGAATGTGGTTTACTTTTATTACTTTCACCTGTAAGCTGGAGTTTCAAAAAAAGTTGCATTCAACAATTAAGAGACAATTTGATTCACCTACATTTAAAATTGCTACAAAATTTCTAATTCAAATTTAAATAGCTGCCGCAATCCGTTCAGAATTTCTTAGTGACACTAACAATAATTTTATGCTTCCTCACTTCCACTACTTCTGAGGTTTTAAATCAAATATTGCAGCAGGATATTTAAGCAATTTTATAATCCTTATCATCTTTCAATAATAAAAAATACCATAAACATTTTCCCAAGTCTGCTCGAAATTTTTATTCACCAGCGCATTGCACCTGCTCTTCGATGGCATTTTTAAACCAAGTTTAATATTCCCTTTTATATTCATTCCTTTTCAGATAACAAAGCAGAATATTACTCGTAGGAGCAATGAGTTCATGAATGATTATTAATGAAAAAAGACATGAACAATGATAGTGCAACGCTCACGCTTAAACGAAAATCCAAAAGGTTTAATTAAAAAATAGAAGGGAGTAAGAGGAAAGAAAGTTAACGAGCCGTAAGCATCATTAGCAGGCGAGATTAAGTGAGGCCAACGAACGAGAACTGTGTAAGGACTAGGAGGCGACAAAATAAAAGAACCGAACGAAAGAATACGCAGACAAAAACACAAGAACAACGAACCATATTTAAAACAAAAACAAGAAAAAAACACAAGGACAATAGCGCTATTGTTACGTTAGAAATTCGAGTTTGCATACCAAAAATTGCAACTGTCTACAACAGATAGTGGGGATCCAAATAAAAGTTACATAGGCATGGCTCAGTATGGTGGCACGCCCAACCCATTTGCTGGTAGCGGCGGAGGCGGTGGCTATGAACAGCAACCCAGCTATGGCGGCGGCGGTGGTTATGGCCAACAGATGGGCGGTTACGATCAAACAGGTGGAGGTTATGACCAAAGCGGTGGCGGTTACGATCAAAGTGGTGGCTATGGTGGCCAAGCCATGCCGAATGCTGGTTTAGGTGCAGTACCACAGCAACCATATGGCATGGCAGCACGTCCGCGTGTTGATGTGGAAGCCACTGGTGAAGTGGATCCAACGCTGTAAGTGCATTTTGAGCAGATAAAGAGATTCTTAATAAATATATTTAATCATACTTTCCTTTGTGCAGCTATCCCGAGGCCAAGGAATCAACGCACAAAATACGCGGTCATGCCGATATTATCGAAATGCTTTTCGGTCCCACTGAACACGAACTCATACCGGTGAAGGCTTTCTATTTCTTCTTCTTCGCAGCTTTTGGTTCGCTCTTCCCGCTGATGGGCGTATACTTTAAACAGATGGGTATGAATCCGGGCCAATGTGGCATATTGATTGGTATGCGTCCATTTGTGGAGTTCTTATCGGCACCCTTCTGGGGCTCCTACGCTGATCGGTAAGTACTTAGAGTAAGAGGGGTTTTCTCATTCTCCCTTATCCCTTGCTTTATATTTATTTTTTCTTTTACAGTTGCCGTCAGGGCAAGAAATTGCTTTTGGCCTCACTCGCTTGCTGGGTGCTGTTTACCATTCCTTTGAGTTTCATCAAACCAGAAGCTGTAAATTGCATCGAACGCAAGAATGAAACCGATTTCGTTTTGACTTTAACGCGCACCAAACGTGACCTCTCCGCTTATGATATGGCCGATATGAATAAAGAAAGCACCGAGAGTTTCGATACGCCCGCAGCTTTGCGTGGTGCTGCCGCGATGCCCGCTATTAAAATGGAGGAGGACTCGCATATTAGGTGAGTTCAGGCGGAAGAAGCGTGTTGAAGTACGTTACACTATGGATTTACGTTATTTTGTAGAGCCAATGTTATAGTGTTTGCTATTACCATTTATTTTTTTTTCCTTCTCGTTTAAGACGCAAGCGTTCTTTGATCCCCCGCATCGACGCCGGCATCTCACCCATCCACATCAATTTTGTTAGTAACTACGATCACAAACAACATCAGGACTATGTCAGCCCGATCTTCTCCTCCATGGTCTACCGCACACCGGTGAGTTCCTCGAGGTCCGCATTTCTGTTATGAAATTATTTCTTTATTTCTCCAAACAGGACATCCAAAAAGCCTTCTTTCTGCTTTTGCTTGTCATTTTGATAGGCGAGTTCTTTAGCGCTCCCGCCATTACACTTGCCGATTCAGCGGTCATAACTTTGCTTGGCGACGACGCGGATAAATATGGCCATCAGCGGATGTTCGGCTCACTCGGCTGGGGTATTTCCATGTTTGTTGTGGGTATAGTGCTCGATCATTCTACACGCTTCTCGCATCACCCTTGTGGTGCTGGACATATGGAAAAAAATTATAATATCTGCTTTGCCATTTTCTCGGTGCTGATGTCTTGTGCCATCGCTTCGGCGGCAAAGATTACATTCAAATATGATCCAATCGATATGGAGCAACAGCCCGCTGAGAATCCAGATATTGCGGCCAATAAACAAGCAGAAGATGAGTCTATGGCCGAGCTGGCCGCGCAGCTGAATTTGCCTTCGTTGGCGGTTGGTAGTGGTTCGGCAGTGGTGGGTAAGGCACCACAGGCTGCTGTCGGTGCACAGTCGAAAATATTTGCTCAAACCACTAAGGAAATGCCCGAGTGGCTGACTGTGTTGACACATTTTAAGGATATTAAAACCATTTCCTTCCTATTCGTGGCCTGGTTCATGGGCTTTGGCATTGGCTTGATTTTCACCTTTCTTTTCTGGCATCTGCAAGATTACGGTGGCACACCAACGCTCTTCGGTGTTGCTTCGGTGATTAATCACGTATCCGAGATCTTTGCTTACTTCTACAGCTTCCGTTTCATCACGCAAATCGGTCATATTAAAGTGTTGTGCCTGGGATTGATGGGCAATGTGCTACGTTTCTTATATATTTCATATACGACCAACCCATGGATGGTATTGCCATTCGAACTGATGCAGGGCGTCACGCATGCCGCCGTATGGGCCGCCTCCTGTTCATATATTGCGCACAATACACCCAAACATCTCAGAGCCTCAGCACAGGGCGTTTTACAAGGCATACACCACGGACTGGGACGCGGTTGTGGTGCGATCATTGGCGGTATGTTTGTCACATATTACGGTACTACGAAAACATTCCGCGGCTATGGCTTGGTTTGCCTCGTGGTCTTAGGTATTTTCATCTTTGTGAACTTCTATCGCAAAGATCAGGGCTTCATCTCGGAACTGCCACCAACGGAGGATCCACGTCAGGTAAGCTTTTGGATAGCGCCAAGAAAGGTACTAAGTATATTGAAATACTAATATTATATATTTACAGGTGGCGGAGGAGACCTCACATCTGGCGCCACATGGTGTGCCCAGTAATCCGATACCGCGCGCACTTTCCAATGCGCGTCTGAACGAGATGAATCCAAATGGTGGCACTGGCAACAGCTACGGCACCTATCAGACCTCGGGCGGTAATCTTGATATACCTGGTGCCCAGCCACACAATCCATTCGCGCAATAAATTTAACGAGAAAATCAAGGACGTGGTGCTTATTTCCTTGGAGTTTGGACATATTTGGGAAATTAGTGAAGGGTTTGTGAGGTAAAAAGTTTTTGATGATTTTGCATTTACGTATGCATGTAATTATGTTAGAACAGTTTTGATGAAATCTATTTGTATAGTTTAAATATGTATATTGATAGGAAAATATTGTTACTAAATCTAAACGTGTTATTAATAAGAAAACGGAGTTATAGTAGAGCGCGAGAATTAGGGAGGATGCGAAAAGCACGCTGCTGTCCCCTTTGGAATTAGTTAAGCTCTCAGGAGCACGTCCAAGCGCTGAAAGTTTATACTACAGACTTTGGCACCAGGGCGGCGATGAAGCATCAAATACCGGTTATTGTCTTAGCTCTGAGAGAGGTACTATAAAAAAGTCAGGGACATTGAATTTCTCCCAGTCAATGGGGATCATTATCCATATTTCAAGGCTGCGAGTCGATCTTTTATCTTCAGTTGGGCGGAATGTAAGACTTACAACTGGCTATTAGCGAGCATTGGAAAATGGATGGAAAAGTTGGAAGAGGGATATACTCCTATGAAGTTTTTGAAGCCATACATTTGAGTTTCGCCATCTTTTTCTTCTTCTTGATCGGCGCAATAACGATTTACGCGATTTTGGCCGACTTTAACAAAGCGCGGCAGTCGTTTCTTTTCCCAACGAAGCTGCTAGATTTTTATTTGCTACGCTAAGTCTATGTCGTTGTAAAGCTCATACAGCTCATTGTTCCATTGCTTGCGATACTCGCCGTCGCCAATGTGCAAAGGTCCAAAAATCATCCGTAGAATCTTTCTCTCAAACACTCCAAGTGACGCCTCATCGGATGTTGTCATCGTCCAAGCATATGCAACATACGGGTATGATGTGGGTCTTATAAGGTGTTAGTTTTGTTCATCGAGAGATAACTTTTTCGACTATTTACGTTTATTTGAGGGAGAGATAAATAATTTCAGAGAAGTGCATAACCATTCCAAGGCTTCAAATCATTGATAATGCGATCTTAAGTGGTTTTAAAATATGTGAAATAATCTATGAACGAATCGAAATGAATTGTGATCAAAATTACAAAGGTACTAGGACAGCGTTACCATAAATATTACCAGTAGCATTATCACGACCATGACCACGAGCAATACCATTACCATTCCAATACCTTTACCATTACAATTACCCTTACCATTAGGATCGCATATAACATTTCAAGTACTTTTATCTTCACCATGACCACGACCTATATCATTTGAAGTACTTTTATCTTTACCCCGACCACGACCTATATATTACCATTACTAGTATCGTTACCATTCCTTCTTGTCAATACCATTACCATTACAATTACACTTACCATTACTTTTATTTTTACCACGATTACGACCTATCATTTCGAATATCATTACTATTACCATTCCAATACAATTACCACTATCATTGCAACTATTAATATCTTTACCATTACCCTTACATTGCCATAATCGTTACTGATGACTTAAGGAGAGTGAGAACGGAATAATTAGTGTGAGATGGTCGAAAGATCAAGTATTAAGCTTTTGAGTGCTAGTCGATACGCGTATCCAATTTGTTACTACAGGCTTCACTGGGCGGGTATAATCAAATGAGGTTTAGGAAACTCTTAACACTTCCCAAGGACAAACTGAGAATGCTCACGGGTATTCTCCCTGAATGTGACACCGTAGCGCGAAGAAGGATGAGACATCTCGGCCAGAACAAAGGCAAATAGGCTCAACCCAGCCCAGAGCTATCTTAAGTTTAATAAGGGAAAACTGTCAAAGCTCCCTGTTAAAGCTTTAATTTTTCCACAAAAAAATTTGCAACAATTTCAATGCAAATATCTTGAAAAGTAGTACACAAAAAAAATTAACTCCATTTGCGGAATCAGCGAGCGATTTTACATGGGAATTGGAGAGTGGCAGCTGGTGCCAATTTTTGGTGTGAACCAGTGCAACTAAATAAAAACGTCTGCTAACAAAATAATTTACACCTCACAACGTTGGCCTCTACTATGACTCGTATATGTACAACAACTATCCTCTATACCAGTTTGTTTTGTTACATTGATAGTTAATTGAGCAGTAAGCGAAATCGCAACAAAAAAAAGTAGTTATATTTACTAGTGAACTTTATATTTAATTCAAAATTACCAAAATAATTCTAGATGTGTTTTTTCGATTAAAACTTTCATGAACTGTTCAAAAATATTAAAAATATGACGTACCAAAAAATTTAGATATAAAATGAGTAAAAATAAAAAAAATATGAAAAACAAAATGTGTAAGTAAAAATAAAAAAAATTTTAATGAAAGCAAAAGAAATTGAAAAAGCAAAAACACAAAACGAAATTAAAAATGTACTAACCAAAAGAACGCATACATGGTAATGAAAAACAATCAACTTGAATGTGCAGCGACACGATAGCAAAGCAAATCAGCTCAGTGAAGAATTTGTAACGAATAAAATGTTAAAAAATATGTAAAAACTTATATACGTAGGAATGTAAGGGAAAACGAAAGCGTTAACGGAGAGTGGTTAAGCAAAATACTACTGCAAACATATCTTGGAAAATGGCCTGCTAAAGCAAAGAATTTTATATTTTTAGTTGCCTTGCTGAGTTTATTGCGATTTATAGAAAATCGATAAAAATTTGCATAAATTATTTTTACATTTATTTACAGCGAATATTTAGCATAAACAAATTATTGGAAAATTTTGAATGCCAGTTTGAAGAGAAATATTTTTTGTGCGCACCAAACTACAAATACTAAATGTTAAAAAATATATATTTTTAAATACAACAAAGTAGTGTAGCAGCAGTTAATGTTATATACAAGCACATAAGTACATAAACATCTCACATACATACATACATACCTACATACAGCTATATATCAACATACTCGTATATATGTATATGTTTAAGTGAGCCTTGCTGGCACTGATGAAATTTTATGCAAGTACACAAATATGGAACAAATTTCAAGGAGGTCTGAAGCTAGAAATTTTGCAAAAAACATATGAAAATTATAGCAAACTATGAAATGTAAGGGCAAGTGGTACTGAACAAGTATAGCTAATGCTACGAATTATCGTAGGAAATATTTAATTTATTTAAACGATTATTTCATAGCGCGTATTTGTTGAAAAAATTTGCATTACATTTATTAGCTTAATTTATAAAAAATAAGTTCTAGTTAAAATATTTTTACAAGTATCTCTCAAGGGTTTTTTTAGTTGCAATAGTGCTCAGGAATTATAAGAAGAATTCGTATTCTTAAGGAAAATATTTCTGTTTAAAATATTTATTCTTACTAGGATATTTACATTTATATTTTCAATTAAATTTAATTAGTAAATATAATAAAATAAGATAAAGCAAGATTAAACAAAATAAATAATAAAACTAATAAAAGCTAAAAACTTAAAAACTAATATTAAATTAAATCAAAATAAAATTAAATAACATAAAATAAGAAATTAAATGAAGTAAAATAAATAATAAAAATAAATTAAATTAAAAGAAAATGAGAAAATATTCAATTAAAAAAACAAAATAAAAAAATGAAAATATAAAAAAATGAAACAAAATAAGGTAAGTGAAATAAAATAAAACAAAATACAAAAGGAGAAATAAAAAAAAGATATAATAAAACTAAAATAAAATAAAACAAAATAAGGTAAATTAAAAAAAGTAAAAAGGGGAAAAATAGAATAAAACTAAATTAAAATAAAATGAAATCATTTAATAAATAAAATTTAAACAAAATAAAGTAAATAAAATGTAACAAAATAAAAACTAAAATAGAATAAAATAAAATACAATAAAATAAAATGAAATCTAATGAAATTAAATTAAAAATTCAAAGAGGAAGAGGTATCGGGCGTGATCTTGGTTGAGGAACATAAAACACAAAATTTAAATTAAAATAAAAAATAGTTAAAAAAAACTAAAAAACACGCTTTTATTGCTAATCGAACTAAAAAGTGGAAAATAAATTTTAATGACAAAGAGACCTATAATGAAGTAATAGCAAATCGAACGATCAGTCATAGTCAACTACCTCAGAACAGAATTATAACAAAAATTAAGATACAAATAGAGTAATTCAAATTAGAGTTAAAAGCGTGGGATGCTTGATATAGTCAATATTACAATACAATCATTCTATTGGCAACTACCTATGTATAGAGGATTATGAAAGTGAAGCAAAATGCATCCCACGCTTTTAACTCTAATTCGAATGACTCTATTTGTATCTTAATTTTTGTTATAATTCTGTTCTGAGGTAGTTGACTATGACTGATCGTTCGATTTGCTATTACTTCATTATAGGTCTCTTTGTCATTAAAATTTATTTTCTACTTTTTAGTTCGATTAGCAATAAAAGCGTGTTTTTTATATTAGTTTCTTTAAACTATTTTTTTTTATTATGAATGAAAATTATTATTGTTATCATTGCAGTCAGTGACTAAATGATTCGATATATTCGTGTTATATTTAATTCCTTTCTTATCGACTGTGAGTCTAAAGCTATGCAGTTATCGGCCGTGATAAAGAAGTAATCGGGATGAAGAACTTATTTCGTGGAGGGAGCCTGAGAAACTGATTTACAAGAATAAATAAAGATTTTTCATTTTACAACCAAATGCACCTTACTTTTTGCCCACAGGTAAAAAAAGAAAATATTAATCCTGGCAATCCTAATAAGGATAATGGAAAACTTTTATCAAATTATTGCATTGTCATCGGTTCTTGATAGGTGTGCAAAATTTCAAGTCGATCAGATTTTTAGAAGCCAGTGAAAATTAAGCTCAAAGATTCCGTTACATACATACATACAACCCGACCTAATAAAAGAGTGTTAAAAACAAACATAAAAAAGTTTGTAAAAAAATGTATTACTTTTAATTTGTATAATAGCTTACATTCGATTACGAATAGCAAATAAAGAAGAAGAAATTAAAAATAAGTAAAGAAAAATTGAATAAACCAAAATAAAAATAAAAAACTGAAATAAAATAAATAAAATTAAATGAAATAAAATATTACAAAAAGCAAAATGAAGAAAGATAAAGTTAGATAACGTAAAACATAAAGAAACCTAAACAAAAAGCGAAATAATAAAAAAATTGAGAAAAATAAAGTGAATTCAATTTAATAAAAGTTTAAATAAAAGAGATTAAAATAATATATTGTGAAATTATAGTGAAATAAAGTAAATGAAGAAAAAAACTAAAATAAATATAATTAAATAAAAAAAAAAAAAAATAAAATTAAGGGGTTATACGCAGTTATGAAGCAAATAAAAGACGGGTTGTCAAGGATTTATCCTGAAGAAACTTCAGAATATTTTAATTTGAAAATTTTTGGCGGTTATAAAAGCATCCTTCAAGAACGTAACAAAATTTTTTATTTATGAAAATGTTGATTATAGAGCGCGCTGCAGGCGATTTCTGGAACCTCCTTTAAAAAAAGACGATTTACGGTGTACATCGTAACTCAGGATTGGATTATCTGAAATCAAAAAACCAAACAAATTTTGTTAATATATTAGATTATCTAGTAATTAATCGTTCGGCTAATCAAAATAGTGAATTTTCACAAAATGGCAGCTTTTAAAAGAAATGATTTCGATTTTTACGTTAAAATTTGGCCGTAAATTGATTGTAAAATGGAAAATAAGTATCAGATTTACAAAAGGAACGATTAATTACTAGAAAATGTATCTTTAAAGATTGAGTTAAAACGGTTGACCGATCAAACAAGCCGTTTTCGAGATATCGTGTACACCGACTTGAAAAATGCCGTTTTGAAAAAAACACGTTTAAAGTTTCAATACCTACCTTAAAACGTGCCGAGGCATCTCTACATATTTAGGTATAACTCCGAAAGTATTGCTTAGATCTACTTCAAATTTCGTGCGTATACTTTTGAATATATGTACATTACAAAAATGCAATAAAAAAAATCGATTTTTTTGAAAGTCATAACTGCGTATAACCCTTTAAGTAAAATAATTATTTAAGTAAAATAAGGCAAAATAAAATAAAAATTAAAAAATTCAAATGAAATAAAATAAAATAAGGTAAAATGGAAAACAATTATTAAATAAAGTAAAATATTGCAAAATAAAATAAAAATGGGAAAGAGCAATATGAAATAGTATAAAATAAGGTGAAGAAAGATAAAATACAATAAGATCTAACAATAACAAACAAAATAAGGTTAAAATAATAAAAAAAAATTAACTAAAATAAAGTAATAAAAAAATAAATAAAATGAAGAAAACAAAATGTAATAAAAAATTTAATTTAACAGAAGGAAATAAAATACAGTATAAGGAAATAAAACGAAAGAAAGTAAAATTAAATTACATTAAAGTTTTTCTTGTTTTTTGTTTTAAATAAAATAATAAAAAATTAATAAAATAAAATAATGAAAAGTAAAAAAAAACATATGTAATAAAAATTACACAGATTAAAATAACATACAGTATCAGAAAATAAAACGGAACAAAATAAAATGAAATTACATTAAAGGTTTTTTTTTGTTTTATTGTTACTGTACTGTTAAAGGGAATGAGATTGTTTGTAATTTCTGTAGTTAAAATCATTATAGCTACATATATTCGAAGTAGTATGACTTTAAGGCATATATTTCATTCGCAAATAATTATTTGTTTTTGCCCTCAACATCTTAAAAAGCAGGATTTCGATATATCAAATTGATGTGAAATATGAATAAACGTCGGTCCTTGTACTAAATTTTCATTCAGCAAAGAAGCAAAGATTAGAAGGCTTGAAAGCTTCAGAAACTTGCAAAGCTTTCAAAGAATTGCCGGTGGCTAACTTTAACAAAAAGATTCTATCAGCTACTGAAAGCTTTTTTTTGTTTTATTTATAAACTTTAGTTAGATGAGAGTTTCAAGCTCACTCTGAAAATGTAGTAAAGGGTGAGTGCAATTCAAAATCACCAGTGAAAGCTCAAACTCTAACTTTCACCATTATATTTTGAATCGCAGAATTTCCAAACATAAAATAAGAGATAGCTCCGAGAAACAGCAGTATAAATAGAGAAATTTCAGCTTTAACCAAAAAGAGACCATTCTCCTGCCATTGATATATGTACATTTATAAAATTCATTAGCTTAATATTGGGGAAAATGCTACATAAGTTCTGAACATAAAGGCAGTTAATAAATAAAAAAATTGAAATTAATTTTGGCTTCCCCAGAACGCGTGAAACCAATGCTCATATGGTCGTTAAAAAAGCTCGTAATTTGTTAACCTGATAAAAATAAAGCTTTCACCTGTTAGTGAACTTTATTGCGTTTAATAATCTAAGCCTTCATGCTTTCGCATATAAGCTTTCGAAATTAAAGCCGAGTCAAAGTGAGATATGAGCTGATATGTTAATACGATTTCTAAATTTCTAAATATAAAATCCAAATTTGCCCTTCTCCATTCAAGAGCGCACCAAAGCTTACTATAATGCGAAAGCAGTGAAAACTTTCACTGCGATAATGGGATATGTAGTTTAATTTAAAAAAAACTTGTCATATCATTTTCTTTTTTACAAAATGAAGACAAGGTAGGAAATGTGTACTTAAAAAATATATTCACAGAGTAGTAGAGTGCAGGTGTACTTGTATACAGATGCTTTATAGAAACTTTAGTTGCAACTTTTTCACATCACAATCATATCATTTTAGCAATAGAGAGAATATATGTATAGTTATTTTGCAGCTAAAAAGAGTTTAAATAAATGTTGAATAGATATAGATATGCATGTAGGGTAAAGAAATGTGTAGGCAAAGAAATAAAAGAGGGCAGAAAGAAAATAGAATAAAAACGAAGAAAATAGATAAATTAGTGGAAATATTGTTATGAAAGGGAATCAATAAGAAGCAGAAGTAGTAAAATACCTAAATGTTGTACCTTGGTAAGAAATAAAAAGTAAAAAAAATTGCATTATAAAGATAAAAAATGGAAAATTGAGTGTGACACTCTTTCAGTAACAGCTGATTAAGAAAATGTCTGTAAAAAGGACAACCAAACAGCTGATGTTGACAATTTCCAAACCAACAAAATTCAATAGCTGATTTTGACAGCCTGCCGATCACAAAAATTGGAGATACAAAAGGAAAGCAAAACAGTTGATTTTTACACACGAAGTTGCGCGGCAGCTGATTTTGACAGTTGGTTGAAAATTACCGTGGAATAATTGGCGAGCATCAAACAATTAACGCAAAAATTAAAATGTAAGTTTGTTTTTGAAGAAACAGAGAAAGCGACAAATACAAAAATTAAGAAAGAATGATTAAATTTAAACGAATGATATTATTGAAACCAGCCTCTTTGATCAATCAACCAATACACAAATAAGTAACAAAATTTTGTGAACATGCAAAATGAGAGATATTCATACATACATACACATAAACATATACATAAGTAAAATAATTAAATCTATGACGAGTAAAATACAACAAAATTGTATTATACATTCATATATGACGTAGGTGTAAATAAATGTAGAAGAGTCAGATGCAAAACAACAAGCGGTATAAGAGGGATTAGAGAGAGAACGCGCGAGAAAGACGAAACTAAGGCAAAATGGTGTCAAACATAGGGAAATTGGCATGTGAGAGAGAGAGGGAGAGAGAGATAGTAGCGCAGGGACATGAAACATAGGGAACATATTAAGAGAAAGAGGGAGATAGAGAGAAAGATAGATAGAGAAAGAGAGGGGGAGAGAGAGAGGGAGAAAGAGAGGGAGATAGAGAGAAAGATAGATAGAAAAAGAGAGGGGGAGAGAGAGAGGGAGAGATAAATTGGGAGAAAAAGTGAAAAAGATAATAGAAGAAAGAGAGGGACGTTAGAGAGGAACGGGTGAAAGAAATACTAGATGACACGATGTCAAGCACAAGCGCTGCTTAGGCGGATTTGCCGTTCTTGATCAGACAAATTATAAATAATTTATTCTAAACTTTTGTTGTTGCTGTAGCAACATAAACATTCTCCATACATGTAAGGGGAATGCTGCTGGAGTGACAATCCTTGGCCGAATAAAAATCCGGGTCGTGCCGGTAACGTAGAACTGACTGCAGTGGGAATGCCCAAATTTTTGTCAGCGGGCGTGCTAAAATGCGGTCCGTCATTCAGTTCGGCACATTTTTATTTTCTCAGAAGACTTTTGCCAATATCTGATAGGATAGATGTTTGGGAATTGCAACCAAACGCAAAGAAAAAGAGGCAATCCTAAACGTCAAGTCATGCGGACTCTTCTTTAAAAAATAGAGAGGGAAAGTTAGAGAGCAAGAGAGAGAGAGGGAGAAAGTTAAATAGCGTGAATAAAGGAAGGATATCGTAGGGCGAGGAAGAGAAATATTAGAGGAAACGACGTCAAGCACAAGCATTAAATTAAGAGAGCGAGAGAGAGAGAGAGAGAAAGGTATACTGGAATAAAGGTGCGAGCAAGAGAAAGTGAGAAAAGAGAGTTGAAATTCTTGATTGGCAGTAGCCACACCTTATTTAAAATTATTTTTATGATTTTTATGGGTTTCTTCTAATATTTTTCTTTTATGTGTCTTCAATTTTCGGTTTTTGTAGATAAACAAAAACAAATACTAAAATTTATAATGTACCTAATAGCTTGAAAAAGGCAACACAGTCACGTAAGGGCACTAGAAATAAAAATTAATAAAGTTAAAAAACAAAAAACACAAAAGATTAAGCTCGAAAAGTAAGCTTATAAACCGAATGATATTACTGATTGTAAACTATATGAAAAAAATAATAATAATAAAAATTATAAAATTATAGCCCAAAAAAGTGCTATAAGTAACATATGAAAGTATGATTATTATAAATAATTTTTTTCCCAGAACCTAAGTAAAACTGCAAACATTTATTACATACATTTATTTGTGCTTCAACTAGTTTAACGGTATAGTATACTTATATTTTTAATTATTTATTTTATAAATAAAAAATGTACTATACCTTTGTATTTTCACCCCACACTAATTTTAGTAGAAATTAAAGGAAAATAACTCAACACAGCATAAAAAAATATGAATTATGTATTGATATTTTAAGTAAACAAAAATATTGACAACTGTTAAATGTTACCACAAAAAGTCGATAGCGGCGCATACTCGTCTGAATCGAGAAAAATCGATAAAAGCATTAAAAGTAAACTAAAGCAAACAAGTATTGTAATGAATAAATATATATACACATATACACATACATACAATACTCACTATATATATATATATTATTGTAATGTAAACATAAATACAAAATAAACGAATAATAAGATTATAGAGAAAAAAACCAACAACAAAAACTTTAATAATAAAAACCTATTGAGTGAATAAAACCGAAGGGCGAAATGAGTATTTTGTATTTGTTGTCTGGCATGATCTGAAATGACTTGATCAGAAGTGATCAGAAAATTATGTAGGCTTATTATTTTTGAAGCTTTGAGAAAGGAGGAAGCATTTTAAACTGAAATGATAAGGCCCATAATAGCTTATCTTCGAAGCTTTCTGTGCGGATTCAGCACTGAAGCTGCGAACTTGATGAAAATTTTACACAAAGATCTTGAATTATTTGCTTACTGCTTTCAACTGAAGACAAACGACTATCCGCACCAATTTTACTTCTTTGATTAATCCACTTTGCTCTTTTCTTCAAATTCTGCTGCTTTTGACCCTCTCTAATGTTCAAAGATACACAATCTTTCGTACGAATTGCTTTCGGGCACTCTTTGTTCAAAATGCTTTCCCACAGCGACCGTCGTCTTCTGCATCGAGTGGTGGGGCGACTAAAACAATCCCTCCTCTCCTTCTGGGGAGACAGCCTTCCCGGAACTATTTTCTGCATTACTTCGGGAGATCCTAGAACGTCATCCATAAAGGACCAATTCTATTCACCCACGTCTGGGCCCACGATATTTGTAGCCAGCATTCGTGCTATAGGCTCGACTTCTTTTGTCTCTATCTGTGCGGCTTCGCTTTATTCTACTGCGTCGAGGTTTATCTTTTTTCTCTGTAATACGCCTTCAACGTATTTTTCAAACGCATTCCAGTTATCCTCGTATTCAAGCATTTTGCTGATCACGTTGGTCAGCGTGCTGTCGCTAATCTGCTCACTCCGAGCATCCGCGAGTCATATGTCCCAAATAAAAAAACGTGTGTTCGGCATCATCGCTCGGCGCTTCACATTATATGCACCAGGACTTACCTTACCCATGTGGTATAGGTATTTCCGGAAGTATTCGTGACCCGAGAGGAACCGAGCCATGAAATAGCCCACTTCCCCGAAGTTCCTTTGAACTCATTTACATATTGTACGAATCAGCTTCGCCGTCCATCTTCCACTGGAATCAGTGCCCCATTGGCTTTGTCATCGCTGCATGGTTTGACATCTCCGTTCCGCGGCATTTTTTCCTAAAATTCCACGCATACACTCGTTCCCGGACCATGAGGTCGATTGTTATCTCCTAACTGATCTCACAAACTGCTGCACTTGAGACAGTGCGGTAGACTGAAGCAACTCGGAACACTCTAAGGACCACTTTAATGGGAGTTATCTGTTAAATACAACCGGGAAGTATGACGAGAGACTTATAATACGTGGTCTGATATTTCCTTTTTCAGATGGACATGGCTTTGTGCATCGAAGGTAGGCAGTAACCAAATACCCATTTTGTCACTCTTATACGACTTATTGAGGTTAGAGCGACCACTGTGAAAATGATGTCACTCGATAGCCACAGAAGCTTATTGCGCTGCACAGAAAATACTTTTTCAGGTCTCTCCCAACAAATGTTATTCTTAGGTAGTTAGGTGTTACACATTCGGCCATGATACTCGGTCTGGGTCCAACTGATACTGTTGACTATTGGTTGGATGAACCATATTTTAATAGGTAAATTAGTACTAGACTTGCAGCTAGACGTTAATGAGTTGGCAATATACCTGGTCGGAGTAACTGCATACGTTTCTTTACTGTTGGCTTAAAGCTAGACGATAAAGTTGGCTTTGGTGTCTACTGCAAGAAACCAAAAGCAAGCTTTTCGACACGCCTTCCTAATCACTCTAACATATCTCAGGCTGAAACTCTAACCATTAATGAGGTAGGCAAAAATGAGACCTTAGAAAAAACTATATTCACACCGATAGCTAAGCATCGATTAAATCTCTTGGTGGGGTTGTCACTAATTCCATCATTGCTCGCAAATGCCGGGGGCCTCTTAAGCAGATTGCGGAATATTTCCGCATCCATTTGATATGGGCATAGTGACACACCAGGGAATTACAAGGCAGACAAATTAGCTAGAGAGAGCACTACCACTCGCCTCCCCCTTGGTATGGAGATTGTAGGTATACTCTTCTCAACTTTTAAGCTGCATGGTACAAATAGCATTGCCACTTCTACCAACACAAGATAGGTTGATAGTTTGACATGTAACACTACAACAAGAATTTGGCCAAAATGGAACGTCAGGCGCTCAAAAGCGTTACTTAATCGGTCAAGGAAAACGTTTCAATGTTAGTGGCTTTGATCACTGGCCACTCTCTCTTAGATGGACATGCTTAAAGATTGAATGTAATTCATTTCGACTATTGCAGGAGCTGGAAGAATGAGGAGGAGCAAGAGCCTATTTTGCCACTGTCCTGCGTGGAATGCCACTATTTTTAGATACTTTGGCTCATCGTTTCTGAATGATGTTGATGACCTTAGGGATATAAGTGTCAGCCAGATTATTGGGTTCGTACTTAAAAAAACAGGGTTTAACGAGGAGTAGCAGGTAAACTGCTACTGTGTTATCACAATGGATCGACCTAGGTATAAGTGAGTTGGTTTAAATACCGACTGCCGCAATTACCTACCTACATAACGAATCCTTAAAACAACCCATTTTTTTCAAAAATTCAATCAGCATGAAGTGCATTTGCACAGGATTTATTGAATGAATTCTGCCGTTTTTTACACCCAAGTAACTCCTATAGAAATCGTTGTGTGGAGCTCCGTATCGGCTGTATAAATTTCCAATAGTCCAATAACTCGTTAGTACTCCCTTCAGCAGCTTCATGTTCGCTTTTGCTTAGACTAGCCCACCTGTTAATCGTTAATATCTCGAGGCTTCTTCTCAACTTGTGTAAACTGCATTTCTGCACTCGATATCCCAAATTATGTCAAATATATCGAAATGTCGAAGAAATTTTAGGAATCCTCGTTCTCCATTATCGACTTAAGCGCCTGACTGTTTATAAAGCGGGCGACTTTTGAAGAAAGAAGATTCATTACCTATCTGCTTATTTTTTTGAACACCATAAAGTCCTGGGAAATATCATATAAGTACGAGTAGATTAAAGCTTCGTCGTCGAAGAGGTTGTAGTGATCGTAAATTTTCTTTATCAACCTCAGTGTTTTGACCAGAGCCTGACTGTCTGAAAAGAGGGTGATTTTTGCAAGAGCGCGGCCTATCATGCAAACCCTACTTGCCTCACGTCAATTACATAGGCCTCAGCGGGTTTCATCTTATTCAGTATGCAACATTCAGACAAATCGGATCATAAATCTTGCTAAGAATATTTCTCTTGAAGGCTCCTAATAATCACCCATCCGTGTTCGTCAGTGACCAGTGCCAACCGGGATGGATGAGTGATTGGTAGAGCGTTTTTATCGTGCGTCGTTGAAAGGGTTCTGCATTTCGATTCCCTACCCAGCCCACAGTCGCACCTGTTAGCAAGAGTTATTTATTCTTCGCCGTATCTTTTGAAGACGAAGTCCTTGACTACGGCGAACTCGTAATTGTCAATCGCAACCTGCTGTCCAATACGCGTAGACTTTTTTAATGGTTGACACCAGGCACTTTATCTTGCCTTCAGTTGCCGCAAGACCCACCATGTAAACCATTTAAAATACCCAAGTTTCTACTTTCTAAAAGCGAGCAATTGAAAACCGGCTTATAATCAACCTAGCTATAGGTTTATAGGTACAAAAAGGTGCAAAGAAGCGGATTTTTCAACCGTAAGTCAAGATTTTGAAGGTGCTTTGCAAATTTTATATTTCGATTTTTGTTTTCCTACAAGAAAAATAACATCCTTTTCCACACTTCATTCTCTTTTGCAGCCCTCTGCCATTCGCTTAAAAGACCAAATTTTTAAGCAACTGAAGGCAATCTATTATCCACTTCGTTAACGCTTTCGATCGCTTTCCTTGACCTGATAAGCACAGCTTCTATGCCTCCCGTTGACTCAGTTTAAGTTGGATCCACAGGCGTCTTTTTGATTTGTGATTATCAGTTCGCTCAGAGGACATTAAAATAATCTAAGGAAGCGAAAAAGTATCAACATATTGAAGTGGTTTAACTAAAGCGGAAAAATATTTACCTACTGTATAAGTAGAATAAAGCAGCGGTAATCGTTAAATAATATCAATCTTAGTGCTAATTGACTCCTCGGTATTCTCTTGTGCAACCAACCAACAATTAACGAAACGTCATGCATTCGTTGTATGGAGAAAATGCGCAACGTCATCAGGGAGAACAAATTAACAACGAGAATTATTTTCACTTCCAACTTGTACTTTATTTTACCAAAATTCAATGGGCTTTAAAACTGCGTGTACCTAGCTTCTTAGGAGTATACCTCTAAGCACTATACCTAGCTTCGAGGTGGGCAGTACAACAGCCAGCAATAAAATAGTAACATCCTGCCCCAGCCTATCGGAGATTAAGGATGCAATTAAGAAGCTAAAGCTCAACAAAGCTGCGGGCGAAGATGGCATACAGCTTGCACTAATGACTACCGACCCGCAAATATACGCGGAAATTTTTCATTCCCACATCATCATCAAAGCCCTCTACGAGAGCTCCGAATTGGCAGTGTCCCACAAAGGCGATATCAGCGATCCATTCACTACAACGCAGGCGTAAGGCAAGGTTGTCCCCTGTCGCCCCTTCCCTTCGCCATCGTTCTTGATGACCCTGCACAAAAAAGGCATCGTATGGAGTTTCACCAGACATCTTGGGGACTTGGACTTTGCCTATGATATCTGTCTCCTCTCTCATAAACCCTTTGACATGCAAGCGAAGGCGGACACTCTAGTTCTGCTGGCACGCACTGTCGGACTGGAGGTCAACATCGTCAAGACCAAAGCTATGAGAGTTAACCACAATAATGCAAGGCAGATATTGGTTGATGGATGCCCAGTGGAATTCGTCGAAAGCTTCTGCTACCTCGGCCGTATCATCACGGCAGATGATGGAGCAGATGAATATGTCAACTGCAGGCTAAACGAAGCAAGGGCGGCATTCGGGCGAATGCACACAGTATGGGGGAGTTCGCAAATCTCTAGGCGCACTAAACTACAAATACTCGGCTCAAAGGTGAAGTCCGTATTGGTGTACGGAAGCGAAACATGGCTGGTCTCTAACACCATCACACAGAGGCTATAATCCTTCATCAACAAATGCCTCCGCATCATCTGCAGAATATTCTGGCCGAACACTATCAGCAACGACACACTATGGAGATTATCGAATGAGGAAGCCATCCTTAGGCAAATCAAACGCAGAAAGGTCACACATTGAGAAAACCACAAGAGAGCATCACGAGAATGGCATTGGACTGGAACCCGCAAGGGAGCAGAGCTCGCGATCGACCGAAAAACACTTGGAGAAGGTCGATGCCGCTCGAACTAGCAGATGTCGACATCTCATGGGACGGTGCAAAAACAAACAGCACAGAACCGTGTACGGTGGAAGAGTCTTGTCGTGGCCCCATGCTCCCGAGAGGAGTGAACAAGGAAACAAAATAAATAAAATAAAACTGCGTATCTAATTTTTTTCTTAATTCTGATTAAAAGGTTTGAATTTTTCATGGAAACTTGGCGAATTTTTATAAATCTTGTAAAAAGGTTCGAAATTTGGGCATACGTATATGATATTTGTTGTAATAAAATCAGCAAAAACTAAACAAACAAAAAAAAAAACAAAAGAAAAGTATTCAATGCTGGTCAAAATGTGGTCTTTCTAATTAACTGCCAACGGGTCCAACTACTTTTTAAAAATTGCAGTTTCACTCATTTTCATTTTCAGTCAGTATTTGTACTCTCTTTCCCTTTGCTCTGCAATCTCACCGGAGTTGACACAAATCAAGTATTGCTACGTCAGCTCAATGAGTGTTGAACTGTCAGTTCGCTGTCAAATGTATAATTAAAAAAACATTTGATTTCATTAAACTTATTGTACTATAGAGCTATATATAAAAACTTTTGATGCCTTTTGTTTCAAGTGAGACGATGCTTCAATGAAGAGATGCCGAGCCCTGTTGAATTGTGTAAATGTTCACCACTTGTCTGCGGTTTCGTTTTAATGAGGCATAAAAGTGTGAACGACGATTAAAATTACAGAAAAACAAACAAATATTTATCCAGGCAATATTTGAGGGCATCCATTAGGGTGGGTAAATTTTTTTTTTGATTCTAATATACCTAAAATTATTATATAAGCAACAAAGCCCATAGCTCTGAAGGCAATTTTGAGCATCCCAAACTAAAAAAAAATCTGAATTTAAGTAATACGAAGTTAATATGAACACTAATATTTACTGAAATATTATGAATGTTATAATTTTTTAAAACAGACTTGTGTTTGAGTACGCTTTTTTTGGTACGTGGAATATATTATAAGGGGTGATCAGATTAGAGGTACTTTTCCAATGCAGTTTGGTTTACAGATCACATTGGACTACTGTCAAACTAAATACATAATTTTTCTCAGCATTCATTGAGATTTCATCATGGAAAACTCACGCCTCAACAATGTTTACGAATCGTACAATTGGAGTACGAAAATCGACGCTTTGTGAAAAGTGTTCATCGCCCGCTCAGGCCAACTTAACAATGATCAGCGACGAGCCCCTTTTGTGTGTAATGGCTATATCAATAAGCCAAATTGTCGTAGTTAGGCTGCAGAGCAACCGGAAGCCATTCAAAAACAGTCATTACATGCATTGAAAACAACCGTTTGGTACGGCCTATGGACTGGAGGAATCATCGGCCGATTTTTCTTCAAAGACGAGGCTGCCGCTAATGTAACAGTGAATGGCATACGTTATCGCGCCATGATCAATTACTTCTTGGTACTGGAAATTGAAGTCTGTCAACTCCACAATATTTGGTTCTAACATGACGGCGCTGCTTCTCATACAGCCCGTGAAACAATGGATTTACTGCGTCGTCGTTTCGGTGAGCAATTTATTTCTCTTCTCGGGCTAGTGAATTGGCCAACAAGATCGTGTGATATCATAGCTTTGAAATTTTATTTGTGGGATATGTAAAGTCTAAATAATTTGTGGATAAACCAGCTTCGATTGAGGCATTGGAAGCGAACATTACTAAAGTTTTCCATCAGATGCCGTTCGAAGTCCTAAAGCGAGTAATTCAAAATTGGTGTTTGCGGATGGCCGAATTACGGCGCAGTTGCGGAAAACATTTGATAGGGATTATCTTTAAAAATAAATGCCATGAATGATGCTACACAAAATTAATAAACCGATTTGAATTTTCGTCTTTTTATTTCAATTTAAAATCTGATACCTCTAAATTGATCAGCCTTTATGATGAATATTTTTTCATAGCAGTTTTAGTCCGACACCGAACGGCGGATGTTTTTTTATGAGGAGCATTTTCTTGGCAGAAATACACTCGGAGGTTTGTCATTGCTTGCCTAGGGGCGACTACTATTAGAAACATTTTTTCTTCATTTTGTTTTTTCACGGAGATTCGGACTTACACACTGCCGAACGGTAGTCAAGCACCAACCCATTCGGCTACGGCGGCCGTGTTTTAACATAGTAATAGAAAAAGTGACTGTAAGTAATTTTTTGTAAGTCAGTTAAATTTTTAAATATTTAAAAATTAAAAAAAAAATTGGTCAAATAATTTATTTCTATTATTAAAAAAAATTGTTTTCCAATAATAATTTATTTTTATTATTAAATTTTTATGTAAAAAAAAATTTTTTTTAAATAAAAGTTTTTTCTAAAAAATATGTTTTTTACAACCAGCAACGTATCTATTATTATTTTCTTTATGGTAGAGATTATTTACATGTAACAAATGGTGAATTTTTTCTATTTTTCACCTTCATAGCTATAACTCCATCCTCATTTTCGTATTAATAAATTAAAATTTGGGGGACTCGAAAATGATTTTAGAGCATAATCATACATTGCAATTTTTTTTGTAGAATTTTATGTAGCATTCGACTTGCCTATTAACGATGGGGAAAACATTGACTCGCCCTATTATATCCAGTAAATAACTGCCAGTGTAAATATTTGCTTGCCCCAAAAAAATCTTCCATACAAATTGACCCACCCTAGTATGCATATACTTATGTAAAAATATAAATATATGGAATGTAAGTAAGTGAACGTAAATGAATGTCAGCATCAGTGGCCTTTTCATATCCATTTCATTGGGTTTTAATTAATTTTCAATATCGACAAGTGCCAAGGAATTGGTTTTAATTTTCCAATTTACACATGCAAGCGTGTTTGTACGAGTATTTGTACTGTGTACGTCACGTAGGCGATTGCGAAGAGGCAAGCGTATACGCCTTGACATAATGTGATTTTAATACGATCGAGTGATGGAGTAATTGCGTCAGATGAAAATGCCTGTACACAAATGGTGAAACAGGTGTCAGGATTTGTAGTTTGTGTCTGAGATATTAATAACAAGTTTTACTTGCCTTTTCGAGAAGTATAGCAAGCCGTAGTATATATAATACTCCAAAAATATGGATTATGACGGATCATATGTGTTTAGGCATCAACTCAGTCCTTTAAGTACATTGAAGTTTGTTCGGCTATGCATGGAAGGAGTGACCTGGCACTCCGTTGGCCAATGAAACAACTGTAAGGAAATGTCAAACTTACACAACCCTTCGTGAAAGCTGGACGATATTGGCGCACTGCTGATGAAGTAAGATTATGATGCCTTTAAGGACAGAAGTTTTGGCTTGGCATCTGTAGTCACTGAAAAGATGGGACTGCAGATAAATTGTGGGTTTTCTAACTGCTATTGTTGTTGTTGTAGCATAAACATTCCCCAAACATTAATGGAGAAGGCTGCTGAAGTGGCAGTGCTTGCCAGGATATAAATCCATGCTCATTTGCCATGGTTCAAGTAACTGACTGGATGCTGACCATGCTGGCACACCTACTTTGGCTTCCTGTTTGCCTTGAGGAGGTTGCTATGCCGATCTGGAACTATCCCTTATACACCGATGATTTCAAAATGTCTGTACTCTGTTCGGAAAAATGTTTTTTAGATCTCTTATGAGTAAAGAAGAGTTTTACAGCTTGATGATGAGGAAGCGTAGGACCACATAACAGCATTTAAGAATATATTATGTTAGGTTAGGCTTGGCAGCCGCATTGCACATAGGGACAGCGATGCCTCATAGACATGGGCTACATTTCCCCTGAGCTTCGGACAAAGCGTAAACGGTTGTTGATACCTTAAGTGTATATATATATATAATTGGCGCGTACACCCTTTTTGGGTGTTTGGCCGAGCTCCTCCTCCTATTTGTGGTGAGCGTCTTGATGTTGTTCCACAAATGGAGGGACCTACAGTTTCAAGCCGACTCCGAACGGCAGATATTTTTTATGAGGAGCTTTTTCATGACAGAAATGCACTCGGAGGTTTGCCATTGCCTGCCGAGGGGCGACCGCTATTAGAAAAGAACTTTTTCTTAATTTTTTGATCTTTCACCGAGATTCTAACATACGCTCACTCCCTGAATTCCGAATCGTAGTCACGCACCAACACATTCGGCCACGGCGGCCGCCTTAAGTGTATAGGTCATCCATATTCATTGAGAAGTAGGATCTTTACTATCGTTTCCTGTTTCTTGCTAGAGCCGATCATGTGCAAAAAAGTGTTGAATTATTTCTGTTGTTGTTCATGCCTACAGCAACAACAGAAATCGTACATGTAAACACCTAATCTCCTTGTGTGATTTCCTATGAGAGTCCCTACCAAGGACCTAGTTTGAAGTCTACTCAATTTAATAATATTCTATGATAGACGTAAATTTAGTCTTGGCCATGCTTGCCTAGCAATTTCACAGGTTTTGGCACTAATCCATCTTTGTTTTACAGAATTGATTAGTGCGTCCATAACAAGAAGCTTACACGCATTTGAGCATAACCTTCACGAAATTTGTATATCATCGTTTACTGTATTTAACCTAATGATCTGATAGTAAGCTGAGGTATATGACATCAAAATGACACTTAATTGCTTTACTTGGGCAAGAAGCTCTACGCTAACATTATAAACCTGCTAAAATTACAACACATTGAGAAAAAGCTGTAATTTACCCCACCCACACTCGCATCATTTCAACACCCATCATTTTCACTGACAATCCAAAACCAGCTCGAACCGGCCTGACTCGTCTGCAGCTGACAGGTCACTTTGTTAAACGGAAACAAAAAGAAATTGTAAGTCCACCCACTCACTCGTGGCACTCAACATCTCCTTGTAGTTTTTCCTATTGTTGCATTCATTTACTGTTACAATAATAGTGGTTATTGTTTTTGGCTAAAGTACTCAACAAACGCTTTGTAAACGCCTGTGGTTGTGTTTTTTTTTTGCCACCAACGCGCACAAACAATAAGTTTGACAGCGGGTGACAGCTGCAATAGTTCCTGCCTCTAGTAGAATTGGAGACAAACAAGTGGATGCATATTACAGACAATGAAAGCGTTTTGCATATGACAACAGGCTACTGAACTTAGACTTTTTTGCAATAGGCACACTCTAGCAGCTTCCTTTATTCGCATTGCTGCTATTGTAATTTTTACTATGGGCATACAACTTTTCTTAACCAGCGCCGTAGGTTTAATGAACTTTCGCATTCGTTGAGCTTGAAAATTATTGTTAAAGAAGAAAATCGCTTTTAAACCCAAAATGCAATTCCCAAGTTAGACATAATTCTGCAGTGCTGACTCTGGTGAAGTTGTGAGCAAATTCGTGGAAGTACGAAAAATTTATTATTTTACCTATTCAGCGGAGCAGCAATGAAGCAAAGGAAGGATAAAAGAAAGCGACCTAAGTGGTGGTCGAGAGAGCAAAATGAATTGCAGAATAGGCGCACTGGTGAAATATTAAGGAGGGTTGCAGGCACATAACTGTTGGTCATGCGAGGGAGGTTCTTACCTTTGTTGATTTAAATAATAAAACTATTAGCTAAACTATTATAAAGCTAAAAAATTGAGCCGCTCGAGAAAGGAGAGAAAACCAGAAATGCACGAAGAGTAAGATATGCCATACATGGCGCGGGTAATGGACAAGAACGATGGCTAATGGAGACAGGACTAATTTCGCTATCAAGAATAATGCTTTGGCCTTCCAAGTCACTACTTTTAAACACTTGGATGTCATCGTTTCACTAGTTTGATAAGCTGATATATATGAATAAATTTGTAGAAGGCTCAGTAATTGCAGATGGAACGGTGATTGACGTTTTCGATCGAGGTTATGATACACTTCGTAGTTTTTTTTTCAGAGGAGGTTAAAATCGAAAGTCTCAGAAACATCATCAAAGGTGCTTTCACACCAGTGGCGTGTGAGGCATGCTTCTACTAACCCTATAACATTCCTCCCATCCAGGCTGATTACACTCTGGGACTGCTAAAAGCCTTTCATGAAGGTGTAGCCGTGTTTATGACTTTTAGACACAGCAGGTACCTGCGTCCAGGTCCCTCTCTTAATATCCGCTATAGATGGAGGCTCCATTGCTTTGTGACTGATGGAGCATCGGAAAGTTGCAATATCGTTACTCGATATTGACTTGTCGTCTGTTTGGCTTTACCTCTCTTGAGGCTTTATCTCACTCGTTCGTGCTTGTCGTCTGTTCAGGAACACAGTCACCCCAACAGGAGACCTGTTTCAAAATGGCGTTTTTTGGATGACGCATTTGGTGGGTGTTCTAGATCGGTGGCTTTCGTTTTGCTTCCGCTTTGCGCTCCCATTCTAAGTTTTGGAATTTTATTGCTATCCTTGCTACAAACTGCTACTGCTTCCTATTTCTCTTTCGAGCTCAATATTTGCGCAACAAGGAGTGGGGACGACGCCGAGGACGCTTGCGAGCTCAAAACGCTCTTCATAAAATTTCTGAGACTATGGGAAAGCATATGTGTTTTTTTCATCAAAAATATATGCACTTGAAACATGTATAGACTTGAATATCTAGTGCAACAACTGGAACCAGAGTTTTACCATCTTGTCGGAGAGCCAGTGAATACAAAAAGGCCAATCAAAACTCCCTTTATATATCTGGAGACATTCTGCGGGACAGGCAATAGGGGGAAAAAAGAAAAAGGCAGCCCTCGGGAAACTATAGTAGAACAATCCACCAAATTTAAGGCGATCCAGATTACTGCGTCTTACTGAATTGCGTCTTACAATCGCAAACGCTTTTAGTAATACATGAGTTTATCCAAGATTATCTCACAAAGTATCACTGGAATTCGGACGAAACATTGTAAACTGAACTATTAACTGACTAAACTAAGAGTTTATTCGAGTGAAGTATGCAGATTCGGGGAATACCATATAATAACTAAAGCCATGATTCCAAGGACTCATATAAAAGTTCTTTCCGGAGGTGGGAATAAAGGACATTATATGAAGCTTTGAATGTGTGCAAAGTATATGTTAAAGTGTAAACAGCCAGAACCACATCAGCTTAGAGATTAAACGAAGTATAACTCTGGCCAAAAGATGTTCCTTTGGATTCGGTAGGCAATTGAGAAGTAGAGCCCTCTCTCGAAAAACGAAAACAACGCTGTACAAAAGCCTAATCATCCCCGGCCTTGTATATGGTGCAGAAACTTGGACCATGACGACAACTGATGAGAGAGCACCGGGAGCCTTCGAGAGAAAAATTTTCCAACAAATCTTTGGTCCTCTTCGCGTGGGTGAGAATGAGTTCCGCATCCGTTGGAACAGTGAGTTGTATGAGTTATACCGAGATGTGGATATAGTGAAGCGTATTAAAATATAGCGGCTGGCTTGACAATGTCTCGAAAGTGCTTCGGCACGGCAGTCTTTTGAGAGGGAACCAACTGGAGGACGACGAGGAAGCCTTATATCCGTTGGGGTGATCAAGTGCGGCATAACCTGGCAGCACTCGGTGTCACCAACTGGCGGAAATAACCAACGAACCGAGATAGATGGCGCAATGTTTCAGATTCGGCAAAAGCCAACATACGGTTGTAGTGCAATTTATGAAAAGTAAGTAAGGTTGAACGTGCTCTACAAACAGGTCTAACCTCGTCCAATTGTAGCTCCGAGGTGGCTAATCAACATAGCCGAGACGGTTGCTGATACGATTATCGAACTTGCTGCATAAGTTGTGTGGCATAACTCACCCTCCACCTGAAACCGAAGATCATCTAAGTCCGTGGCCACCAAAGTAGAGAATTAAATTCTGTAGAGTCCACTGTTGGCCGAAATGGCGTTTTCAGCAGCAGTGAGTAGTAAATGAGCCAATGACGCAACCGCTCGAAACTCTGCGCCATACCTGTCACTCTCTGAATACGCGCTGGCTTCTCGATGATCACATGAGGGTTTTTCAATATCCAGAAGCGGTAGTTTTGCTTCTTAAGATAGCCGCTGAGATGAAAATCCGCTTCGTCAGAATTGATAATTCTGACTTATTTTCAATAAAAGTATATACTTTCTGGGCTACTCAATTCGCTACTTACTCGGGCTATTCGGAAATAAGTTTGTAATATTTTTCAATGCTGACTTTCGGCCAAGATTTCCAGCGGGAGAGGGCAGTCACTGTCAAAATGGTGTACGATTGAAAAAAAAAACACTGAATATGGGACACCTCACATTGCATATAAGTGAGCCGGTACTTGTGTGTACCGAGAGCTTCTCGAACGAATCTTATTATTGGACTTATCTTTTGATTCTTTTCCTGGAATGGCAAGGAGGAATTTTTTATCAATCGATGATCCTGTTCCATGAGTAAAATTATTTGGTTTGCATTTACTTAGGTTGGATTGCAGTGATAGTCATTTTGAGTGGCCTTTTTTGAGCTTATAGTTTGCAAAATTTCCTTCACCATCTCCTGTAATATGTCAGAACCACGTTCGATAAGCCTAAATCCGTTTGACTGGTCCAGACTGACCTAGGAGCATAAGCACGTCCTTTGGGTTTCTTATTGAGGCAAACATTTTCAAGTCGTCTGCATATAATAGGTGACTGGCAAATGAAAAGCTTCCGCTAATATCATTTACAAATAAGACGAATAGTACGGGGCCTAGAACATTACCTTGAGGTTCCCAGAAGGAGCAATGAAAGGGGCAGAAGATTCACCCTGAATTGTAATAAGACAATTTCTGTTACGTAGATAAGATTTTAACCATAAAAGAAAAACCGAGTGAAAACCAAGATAGCCCAGTTTACACCAAAGAGTTCTATGTGACATAGTGTCAAAGGTATACCCATCCGCCTAACAAATACCTCCCTTAGATACAGTCCTGTTATTATACCGAACAGCAAAATAAAACAGCGAGTCGTCGAATTGGGTGATCGCTAGATTTTTGGAAACCAAAGAAAATTGCAGATTTATTATCTTCTTGTCATGGAACCGCTGAGTATTTCCTGTTTGGCAGCAAAAATTACTATTTTAAGTTAGTTGGCTCTGCTGTTTTAAGTTGGCTAGTGTCAAAAACTGAAATTACTTATTGAGGTCATGGCCGGCTACTATTTGTTTGATTCGAATTCGAAGGCCACCATGCAACATAAAATTATAGTGAACATTACTTTTAAGCAGCTGCCCCACGGCGGCTTATAACAAACCTAAAAGTAGACCATCAGGAGACCAGTCCGAAAGCACAATATTTCTCTTCATTTCTCTCTACATTCACGCACACTCTCAGCCTACACCCAGAACCAAGTTTTATTATCATTAAAATGTTTGTTACTACACTTTTTCTCTTCCTGCTACATGCAACAAAATTTGCATAAGCAAGAAGCTGCAGAACTGCAACTGCTCCATCAGCATTTAGCTGAAATAAGAAAGGCAAGGGGCGCCGATAATCAGTAGGGGGAACGTAAACGGACTAGCAGCAGGGAGCTTTGCCTACTTGAGATGTGGAAAACAAAGTGTTGAAAAAGCATCGCCAGCTGATTGCCAAGAGCCACCAACTTGGCTCACTGCCGTTTGGGACAAATATATTTAAATGCTTGACGGGCGCTGTGTGTGTTTCCTTTTTTTTTGTGAGTGTCTGCATGAGTGCGTGCAGAGCGTCAGCTGATGATTGTGGCGTGCCACATTAAATGAAACACTACACTACTACTTTTTTAGTGCATTTTTTTCAACAACCTTTTTCTTTTAAATTTGCATACTACTCTGTGTGCGTGTGTGTGTGTATGTTTGTTGTGTTGTGTGGCCCCTGCGCTTGCTGCTGAGACAATAATTCCTCTACGATTTCTTTCGATGTTGCAGATTTCTCTCCTTCACTCTTTCGTTGCTAACAACATTCTTGGCGACAAGTTGTTGAAGTAGTGTAGCTGTGCAGCCACTGTTGTTGCTTTTGTGTTGTTCATGTACAAGTAATCATAGTGGAGCTTGCCACATGCAGCGGCACATTGCATGCCTTGGCATTGCATGAGCATTGTGTAGCCATTGCTGTTGATTTTTAGTTGTTGCTTGTTGCTGATTTTTCTTGCCACCACTGCTGTTGCATGCCACATCAATTTATTTAAATGTTTCGCAAATGCGCTTCTAAACGCTATTATTTTGCTTTTATAGCTTCATTTCTTGCTTCCTGATTTTTCTTTAGTTCTTTGGTTCTCCTGTTCCACGTTTCCTCTGCTTGTCGTCGGCCAACACCAATTCTTTATTTCCCATGCCTTGGCTAGCACAAATCACTGCTGGCGGCGAGTGTTGCCAATGGCAATGCGGTTTTGCATGCATTGCATTTGTGTATTTATGCAACTGTGTGCGTGTGTGTGTGCGTTGTGCAACAAATGCATTTTGCAAATATTTTACTTTTGCTGTTTTCACAACAATGTGGCTTGCTTTTTATTGTGGCATGCACAAGATTCAGATGCTGAATTGCGCAGTGTTTTTATTTTTTCCTGCTTCATTTAATTTGTTGTTGCATTTATTGTATGTATGTAATATATATATATATTTATCTGTAATATTCCCCCAAATTTTATTGTTTTTATCGCTTTTGTTTGTATTTGTACGTGAATTTGTATTCTGGTTGCGCTGATGACAATTTTAAGTACTTTCAGCAGTAGGTGGCCGCTGTAGCCGCACGAGTTGGTGCGTGACTACCATTCGGGAGTGTGTGGATTCGAATCTTTGTTAATGAAACAGCTGTGGAAGTGTGGGGCGACGTAGTGAAATATCCCAGCTATTTGAGACAGGCTAAACGGGTGTACAGACTATGCAATCTCAGAATCATTAGAGGCTATAGCACCATATCTGACGAATCAGTACGGGTAATAGCGGGCAGAATCCCCCTCGATATAAAGGTAAAATGCATGAAACAAAAATACCAGCATGCAAAAAACGCGTGGGTATCTGGTAACAAAGCCTCACTGAGGGACGCCCTACTGAGGATCGATGATACCGCTCTGCAAAACTGGCAGACCAAATGGAACGATAGTGCGAAGGGAAGAATCACTTTCACTATGATCCCGGACACACAGAAATGGATCCGGAGAACATATGGAAACGTTACCTTCACGCTGACACAGTTTTTAACTGGGCATGGCTGTTTCAGGCCGTATTTGTACAAATATAAACACACAGACTCCCCACTCTTCCTATACTGCCAAGAAAAACATGAAACGCCTGAGCATGCCCTGTTGGAGTGCTCTAGATTTGATAGGGAAGAAGCATATGGTGCTCAAATATCGGCGAGAGCATGACGGCTGCTAGTCTAGTACAATGTATATGCTAAAATTTGAAGGAACGTGGAACTATGGTTGTAACGTAGCCTCAACAATTATGCAAAGGCTGAGACATGATGATAATGAACGCAGACAAATGAGTGAATAAATACATCCTGCCCCCTCGAAGGAATATCTTAACTGGTAATATCGAGGGGAAAAGCAGAACCACGAAACTCAGTTCAAAAGAGCCGGGGAATATCGCATGTGAATCGGGCATACGTGTGAGTCGGCTCATGCGTATCTTTAGAAGATTCCACCTCCAAGGTTCGCATACCAAAAACAAAAAAAAAAGAATGAAACAGCAAAATGAAAAAGTTTTTTCTAAAAGCCGTAGCCCTCGGCAGGTAATGACAAGCCTCCGAGTGTATTTCAGGCATGAAAAAAAAATATATATCTACCGTTCGGAGTCGGCTTAAAACTGAACTGAAACAACATCAAAATGCGCACCACAAATAGGAGGAGGAGCTCGGCCAAACACCTAACAGAAGAGTACGCGCCAATTGGTAATTTTTTTTTCAACAGCAGTTGTAGTTTTTGTACATGAAGGTTGCTGTTGATAGCTTTTTTAAATATTTACTTTTAAGTGGCGATGCCGAATAGTTGGCGGTAAGCAATTCGTTGACAGGGGTTTCCCTCTTCATAAATTGCACATCACTTGAGTTAACTTTGTTCTTCTCTAAACCGTTATACAAAATTAGCGCCAGATCTCCATATTTTTTCTACACAACAATCTGGCATCACATCATTGCGACAGAAAACAAAATTTACTGAAACAAAAATTGTTGTCAAATCATTTGGAAATAAGATTAAAAAAAATTGAGTTTGAATTCAAAATTCTCAAATTTCACGCCAACTCGCGAAGTTCGCGTAAAATTTAAAATAAACTGAAAATTTGCAATGGAATTCGATATGGACATGGTTTTCACCGTTTACTACGCGGTCGTTTTATTTTCAATTGCGCTTAGCGTTTATGGAGCGGCCAGCGAGCCAACAAGGCAAACAGCCGAGGGGGCGACGCAGTAACATGCAGTGGCATAAAATAACTCAAAAGGTGAATCAAGCACGGATTGGATGCGTTGATAACCAGAATAGAAAACTTCAGCTAAGAAACGGATTCATTTTGTAAGAGAAAATATTCTAATATTCGCTAAATTGGCATACAAATGTTGCATTAGGAAAATAAAGTTTCTCTAAGCATATTTGATTTTTTTTTTCAAACCATGTAAAGAGTTCCATGTTTCTGTTTGCTCGAAAGCAGAAATGTAGCATTACTTGCAGTGAAATATAAAAGCGAAATGTAAGGCATAAAAAAATATCCTTTGCCTAAAAAAGAGGGACCAATGCGAAAAAATTAAAGGTGTTCAAAGTTTTATTATTTCATTCGTCGTTAACAGTTTTTTTGCTGTGTTTCAATCATTAAAATTGTATAAGTTTCTTATTTAATTTTACTTAATTTTATTTTGGTTTAATTTTATTGTACTTTGTTTTACTTTATTTAATTATTATTTCTTTTTGTAATTTTGTTTTGGTTTAATTTTATTAAATTTTTTTTTAATATATTTGAAATGTTTTTTCATTTATTTTATTTAATTTTTTTTGTAATTTTTTAACTAAATTTATTTTATTTTCGTTTTATGTTATTTACTTATTCTCTGTGCGTTTAAGGATCGGTCACTCCAGGCTAACCGATGAACACCTTCTTCTATCCACGTCTCCTCCCACATGTCCTTTCTGTAACGATCAACTTAACCTTATACACATAATAGACATCTGTGCAAATTTAAATACTAAACGTGTACCTATCTTTGGTTCCAAAAACCCCTCCGAACTTTTGAAAAATACCACAACAGAGAATGCCATTAAAATATATAACTTTATTAAGGTAATCGGCCGATTGAAAGCTAGTAAAATTGTCATTTATTCTACACCTTAAAACTGAAACATAACCTTATAATTACCAAGAACCGAAGGCCCAAGCAGCTAGTGTGCTCTTTTTTTTTGTTTTTAAGTTAGTGTAATATTTTATATTATTCTAATAAATAATAATAATAATAATATTCTCAGTGCAATTTAACATTTTTGCAATTTTTAGACTTACGGTAGATAGATGAGGCTTTTTTTCAATTTCAAATGCTTATTAACAAAAAATGGTTACACATTTAATCTTCAAAATAATAGCCATCGCTAGCGACACATTTTTTTCATCTCTCAGGCAATTTGCGCATGCCGCGCCAAAAAAATTGGCCGTCTTTGGCCGCAAACCAATAATCGCACCATTTTGTGGCTTCTTCGTGAGAATTGAAGCACTGCTCGGAAAGTGCGTGGCCCATCGATGCAAACAAATGATAATCGGAAGGCGCCAAGTCTAGTAAGTAAGCTTCGTACCAAATCACACCACGCTGATTCCCGAAAATACACAGCATTACCTTGCGGCCGAAGCGATTTGGTTTGGCCGTTGTTTTTGGCTTGTGGCCGGGCGGACCATACGATCGTTTACGCTTGGGGTTCGAGAAATACACCCGTTTTTCATCACCCGTAACGATTCGATGCAAAAAAGACTTCCTTTTGAACCGGGAGAGCAGCATTTCACAAGCGTTTTTTCGGTTCTCTTGCTGCCTTTCAGTCAGTTCATGCGGCACCCATCTTCCGACCTTTGAAATCATGCCCATGTCTTTCGAACTTTTGGAAATGGTTTTTTGGATCATTCTCAACTGCTCTGCCATCATTTCTTGCGTTTGACCATCATCTTCATCCAACAATGCTTGCCGGCGACCTCAAACAATTTCGGTGGCCGCTCACGCTCCTCGTTCTCCACGCTAAAATCACCACTTTGGAATTTTTCAAAACACCTGAAGCACTGTGCTCTACTTAGAGCATGCCCACCATAAGCTTCTGTAAGCATTTGATGAGCTTGAGAAGCGTTTTTCTTCAATTGATAGCAGAAAATAAACGATGTTCGCAAATCGTAATTTGAAGGCACGAATTTCGACATTTTTAAGAGCGACAGAATTGCATTGTTGTGTGAAATGAATGTGACAGATGACAGACGAAAAAAACAAGACATTTGGGAAGGTTTAAAAATACTACCGACATCTATGGACTAATAGCTGAAAGTCTTATTTCATAGGTATATTTTATTTGATGTTGGTTTAATTCTATTTATTAATTTTATATTTAATATTTGTAATTTTTCATTCTACTTTATTTTGCTTAATTTTTTAAATTTTTATTTAAGTTTAATTTATGTTTGTTTGATTTAATTTTTTTGTAATTTTTATTTCCCTTTATTTAATAAGTTTTTTTGTAATTTTATTTTGGGTTGGTTGGTTGGTTTAAGGGTGACCCCGCATCGGAGTACCACATAGACCGCAAGTTGGGTCCGTTGTGTTGCCCTAGAGCTCATTATTTTAAATGATTTCCCCACCTAACCGAGATTTTCATTGTAGATTTTGATCAAAGATATTAATTCGTTTCGAAAATTTGATGAGAGATTCGATTTTCAGGTTCGAGAGTACTGAAAGATTGTCAATTGTTGGAGAGCCTAGAAGAGCGAGTCGACTTCTGGCCAGACCCGGACAACTGCACAGCAAATGTCTGCTCGATACTTCCTCATCTTCGTCCTCGCAGTATCTGCACAGGTCGTTCTGAGGAACACCGAGCCGACGTGCGTGAGTGCCCAAAAGGCAGTGGCCGGTGATAAGAGATGTTATATGCCTTAGTTCGTGTTTCGAAAGACTTATAAGGGTTTTTGTCTGTTTCAGATTGTAGGATGGCCAGATTTGTCTGGTCGTAACGCAAGTAGTTTCCACTCGCCACCTCCGATCAGCCATGCTGTGAAATTCTCGATCGATGAGCATTTTACATGTTGAGAGCGGAATGTGGATTGTGGGTAAGTCACTAACATTTGATTGCGCAGCTCCAACTCTTGCGAGCTCATCAGCTTTGCAGTTACCTTCGAATCCTCTGTGACCCGGTATCCAGATAACTTGGACAGAATTCTGAACACTTATCTCGTTAAGAGATAAGAGACAGGATCGAACCACATCTGAGGGGGTATAAGAGGAGCTGAGTGCTCGAACGGCCGCTTGACTGTCGGTGAAAAAGCGGATATCCTCTAGTGATATTCTATTTTCTAAGAGAGTTTTCGCAGCATACCAGATAGCGCATACTTCCGCTTGGAATACGCTACAGTAGTCGGGTAATCTAAATGATAGATTGATGTGAGGGAAATTGGAAAAGATTCCAAATCCCACTTTGCCGTCTTGTTTTGAACCATCTGTATATATAATCAGCGGGCCATCGATTTCGGTTAGATTTGTCTTCCATTCTTCCCTAGTTGGGAGTGAACAGGAGAATAGCAAGGGTGGTGATGGAAGACTTACATGATAGTCTATGTCGGAAGAGATAACAGTGTTTCTGTTCAGTATGGCCGAATGGCCAAGATACTTATTCCATTTCGATATAGCATTCATGCGTGTCGCTGCTTTCGCTACAATCGCTTTGCCAGCCAGATCGATAGGGAGCAAGTGAAGCAACGTATTTAGAGCCTTAGTAGGTGTTGTACTTAAGCATTCTGTTATCAGGAGGCAGGCTGTTCTTTGGTTTTGGCTTAATTTTATTTATTCATTTTTAATTGTAATTTATTAGTCTTCTTAATTAAATTTTTTTATTTAGTTTTCATAAATTGGTTTTTTTTTTGTAATTTCTTATTCTACTGTTTGTATTTTATTAAAATTTGTTTGAATTATGTATTTTAATTATTTTTGGTTTAATTTAATTTATTTAATTATTTGTGAAATTTTTTATTGTGCTTTATTTATTTTTTTTTTGTAGTTTTTTATTTTAATTTATTTTATTTTATTCTGGTTTAAGTTTATTAATTTATCTTTTTTGTAATTTTCTAATTTTAATTTATGTATGTAATTTTTATTTTAATTTATTTTATTATATTTTTGTTTAATTTCATTTATTTACTTATTCCCTTTACATTTTTTTATTTGAATTAAATTTATTTTATTTTGGCTTAATTTTATTTATTGATTTAAAGTTTCTAATAGGTCTATTTATAAGTTCGTGCGGTTTTACAACAGATGGCGTAACTTGATTATTATTCCATCGATCCACATTTCCAAACATTCATTGGAGAGCTACTGTCGTAAGGCACAAACGTCAGTATAAGTTTTTTATTTGAAGCGTAAACAACAATATTTTTACCACACTTGAAAATGTCGAATTTCGTGCCAAATAATGTGTTTTTGCGGGGAATTCTTCTTCATTATTTTAATATGAAGAAAAAAGCAGCCGAAAGTCATCGTATCTTGGTGGAAGTTTATGGTGAGCATGCTCTATCTGAGCGAACGTGCCAGAAGTGGTTTGCACGCTTTAAAAGTGGTGATTTTGGCTTGGAAGACGAAGAACGCGAGGGTGCGCCGCCAAAGTTCATGGATACCGAATTGGAGGAATTGCTCGATCAAGATCCGGCTCAAACGCAAGAAGAGGTTGCAAAAACTTTGGGAGTTGATCAATCAACCATTTCCAAACGTTTAAAAGCCATGGGAATGATCCGAAAGGTAGGCCATTGGGTGCCGTATGAATTGAAGCCAAGAGACGTTGAACGCCGTTTTATGGCATGCGAACAACTGCTTCAACGGCACAAAAGAAAGGGTTTTTTGCATCGAATTGTGACTGGCGATGAAAAGTGGGTCCATTACGACAATCCAAAACGTCGGGCAACGTATGGATACCCTGGCCATGCTTTAACATCGACGTCGGCGCAGAATATTCATGGCCTGAAGGTTATGCTGTGTATCTGGTGGGACCAGCTGGGTGTTGTGTATTATGAGCTACTGAAACCGAATGAAACGATTACGGGGGATGTCTACCGACGACAATTGATGCGTTTGAGCCGAGCACTGCGAGAAAAACGGCCGCAATACGCCGATAGACACGACAAAGTTATTTTGCAACATGACAATGCTCGGCCACATGTTGCACAAGTGGTCAAAACATACTTAGAAACGCTCAAATGGGATGTCCTACCCCACCCGCCGTATAGTCCAGACCTTGCGCCATCCGATTACTATCTCTTCCGATCGATGCAACATGGCCTGGCTGACCAGCACTTCCGTAATTACGATGAAGTCAAAAAATGGATCGATTCGTGGATTGCGGCAAAACCGACCGAATTTTTCACAAAGGGAATCCGTGAATTGCCAGAAAGATGGGAAAAAGTAGTAGTAAGCGATGGACAATATTTTGAATATTAAATTTGTAACCATTTTACGTCAATAAAGTTTCAAATTTCGAAAAAAAACCGCACGAACTTATTCATAGTCCTATTATATTAATTAATTTAATTTTATTTTCATTTAATTTATTTAGAAATTCATTTAAATTTATTTTATTTTATTTAAAAAATTGTATTTTAATTTATGTATTTTTTATTATTTTTTTGTAATATTTTTTAAATTTTGTTTAATTTTGGTTTAATTTTATTTACTAATTTGGTTTGTAATTTTTTTATTTTAATTTATTTTACTTCATTTCTTAATTTTTTTTTGTATTTGTTTTTAATTTATATGTATTCATTTTTTTTATTTTTATGTTTATTTTTTATGTTTATTATAATATTATTTGTTTTGTTTATTTTCTTATTTTATTTGTTTTATGTTATTTTTGGGAGTCTCCAGTAAAAGTGAATATTTATAACAAGAACGAAAAAGTGAAAGTCACAAGCTAATCTACTTCCAACAGCATCCATGATTATCCATGACAAGGTTGCACGATGATTGCCTGTACTGACTGTGAAAAATTGTGAATAAATGCTGTTATTTACCATTTCACTACGGGCTGCACACACGAAACGCGCTGCTCATTAGAAGTGCACTTTCTATGCTAATGAGTGAATTGAGTGAGTCGGAAAAAGCGGAAGGGTCGGAGAGTAGCAGTAACTGGTAGGACGGCTGAAGGAAATAATTAAGCTGAGTGAGGGGGAAAAAAGGGGATAAAGCATTTTTAAGCGTTGGAAAATCACATCAATACTCATGTAAAAGGGAAATGAATGAGACAAGGCCAGCGAACCAACCAATGAGTGATGCAAAGTGTGCACGAGTGGATGCTTGGGGGGAGCAATGAGTGTAATGAGTTATTGCGCGCATGAATGAGTGCATGAGTGAGTTTTGTTATGTTGAAATAAGTCAGTGTGTCAGTAATGCAACAGCGGTTACAGTTTTTATGTGTTCATAGCCTTGCCGCTATTATCATCATCATTGCAGTGATGCATGAAATTAGAGAATTCAGAGTTGCATTGAGATGTACGCTAAAGCTAGAAAATTAATCATGTACACTTGTTGTTTTAATGAGCTAAATGCAAGGCCAGCAATGGCCTACAACTACAACCAGTTTTATTATACTATTTCCTGCTCACACTCACACACCTGAGTTCAAATAAATTATCGAGTGGCGAGCATGCAAGTTGCGGCGTGGCGACAATTGTTGCTATTTCATGGGTGCAGTAGCTGGTTGAGTTGGAGGAATACGTTTAAGCTCCAATTCTTGGCTATTTAAATTTACATGTGCTGCTCTGTAATTCAATAACAATAACAAATCAGCAGATATATGTATTTTTTTTTGAGCGGATCAGAAAGTTTAAAATGCCTAATGTATCTTCAAAGCTGCCATCGCAGCAATGGTGTATTCGAAGACTAGAAAACTCCCACTTGCTTGGAACCGTCAACCACCCTAGAACTGGGTTCGTAATATATACTTCAGAGTAACGTTCTATCTTTCTCATTACAAAGTCTATGCTTGTGTGCCTGCGTCCAGGCCAGGCATTTTCGTTCGGACATTCTTCTCCGCGAAACCACTGCTGATCTCTCACGTTTCCTTACTGCTTAACATATCCAGTGGGTATGTGATCGACAGCATTTTCCACCGTTCGACGCTTTTGTTTCCAATGCATGAATTGGAAAAGGGTGTATTCAGCGTCATCTTCGGCTACGTCACCGTATATGCACGTGGGGTCATCGCATCTCCTTATTTGGAATAGGTATTTCTGGAGATACCCGTGTCCCGAAAGCATTTGGGTTGTATACAAATTTATTTCACCGAAGTTCTGGCCATACCTTGTAGCGACGTCTTTTATTAGCCTAGCCGTCCGTCTGTCGCGTGTTTCGTTTCTCCAGCGACCTTGCCATGGCTTTATCGTTTCGTCCTTTATTTCGCTCGCTGCAGGTTTTTGAACTCCATCTGCCATCCTCTCATTCTTTAATGCTCACAACTTTTTCCTCCCAAAGGCTAGTAAATCTTTCGGTATTGAAACCTCTATAATTTAAAGGGCAGCCATAACGCTCAGAACTGCCGTTCGTTGTACTGTTGTCAGGAGTTTACACCAGTGATTTGCCTTTAACACATTTGCCTCTAGTTCTGCTCCGTACAAGAGAACGGGGAGCGTGGCAGCCATCATTATTTGCCGTTACCTTTGGGTTGGGTTGATAGGGATGTCATCTCAGTGCCTTTCTCTGCTGCGTGGTCTTTTTGGGCCACAAAGCTAGTCTTGGGTCCAGTTCTCCTCATCCTCCGTCTCGCAGAAAGAGAAGAGGATATAGTGCTCATCCAAGAACTATGGGTCGTAAAAGATCAGGTTTGCGGTTTGAACAATAAAAAATACAATTTGATCTATGTCACTGACAAAGGTAAACCCAGGTCATGTATACTAGCAAAGAAATGTATTCATGTATATTACAATTACAATACAATTTAGCGATGCGGAAACGTCATCATATCGGTGGAGTCCTGCGGAAGGACGATATGGCTTGCCTCCTCATATATGGCATACGACGTGGAGCAACCACCTCCATCACCACTCATAAGAAGTGCAGCTGAGCAAGCATCGAGATGCGGTACCCCATTCATACTGGGAGCAGATGCAAATGCACATTATCATGTCTCATGCGGTGAGTACATTTTTGAATTCATTATGTGCAACAATCTTTATATTAGCAATATAGGCAATACCCCTAACTTTGTAACTACTACAAGAAGGGAAGTTCTAGACATCACTTGTGGCAATGAACAAGGGGCGCAAATCTTACAAGAATGGAGTGTGTCTAAAGACAACTCCTTCTCAGATCATAGGTACCTAATGTACAATATTTCATTACCAACTAAGCAGTGCAAGCCGGTCATAAACCGCAGACGCACAAACTGGGACGTGTTTGAAACCACACTGGCCAGCAAACTCCCTGGCGCGACATACCAAATTGACTCCGAGCTACAGCTCGACTCAGCGGTTGACGAGATAACCTCAGCATTTCAACAAGCTGCGAAGGCAGCATGTCCTCAGAGAACAAGAAGAGGCAAACCGAAACCTCCTTGGTGGTCCACTGATATAGCAGACCTTAGAAAAGAGTGTAGAACTATGTATAACGAAGCGAAGAGAACTAACTCGTGGGATAGATACAAAGAATGCCAACGTAGATTCAAGTATGCCATAAGGGCAGCAAACAGCGTCTTGGAGAGACTTTTGTCAAAAGATAGAAAGTGTTTCGGAGACTAGTAGGCTCCGGAAAGCCCTATCAACGAGCCCAAACAACCCTAGCTACCTCATAAAAGAGAACGGCAACTGGACAACTAGCAGTGCAGAAACACTAGAATTACTAATGCAGACATACTTTCCAGGTTGTCTCTGCAACGAAGACAGTAGAACTCAAACTATAGTTCACAACGGGAATCCCCCAACAGATTTCATAACGGAGGATAACATAAACTTTGCCATTGGCAGCTTCAGACCTTACAAATCGCCAGGTCCAGACGGAATCATCCCCGCTGATCTGCAACATACAAGAGATATGATCGCACCTATACTCGCCTTAATCTTCAAGACGGTCATACGATTCAATTATATCCCCAAAAAATGGGCGGTAGTAAAAGTGGTATTCATTCCCAAGGGAGGGAAAACCACACATACGAAACCGAAGGACTTCAGGCCGATTAGCTTATCATCCTTTCTGTTAAAAGCCCTAGAGCGTTTACTATATATGCACATCAAAGGAGAAATTGGCAATAAGCTATCACCGTCCCAACACGCATACAGCAAAGGCAAATCAGTGGAAACAGCGCTCCACGCGCTAGTTGACACGGTTGAGAAATCACTTCACTATAAGGAATACACCCTCGCTGCCTTTCTAGACATCGAGGGTGCCTTCAATAATATATATCCGGAGGCTATTACAACTTCGCTAACGGAAATGGGTGTAAACAGGGCACTAGTCTCGTTTATAGAACGAATGCTAACTGGCCGAACAATAATCGCAAATTTGGGTGACACATCCACCAAGAAACTCCCGATCAGGGGTACACCCCAAGGTGGGGTAATCTCTCCACTCTGTGGAACTTAACTGTCAATAATCTTCTTCAAGAACTTGTAAAAATGGG
The DNA here is from genome assembly GCF_028408465.1 of Anastrepha ludens. Lineage (NCBI taxonomy): Eukaryota > Metazoa > Arthropoda > Insecta > Diptera > Tephritidae > Anastrepha > Anastrepha ludens. The sequence goes on along the minus strand of NC_071502.1, from coordinate 93,360,401 downwards.
AAGGAAAATAATCTCATATGCTGATGATATTGTTAAAGCAATCTCGGGGAAGCACCTTCCAACTTTATGCGATCTTCAACAAAGATCTCTGAATAGACTATCACTTTGGTGTAAAAGTCGAGGACTTGAAGTAAATCCGGAAAAAATGGATCTCTATTTAGTAGAGGGAAACCACTTAGAGTAACAGAAAAGGCGAAATATCTAGGACTTGCACTGGATAGGAAGCTAAATTGGGGGCTCACAGTCACAGATAGAGTACGCAAATCTATGATGGTGTTGTGCTCCTGCGGAAGCCTAATTGGAAAGAAATGGGGATTGAACCCCAGAATGATACACTGGCTGTTCACAGCAGTGGTTAGGCCTATTCTCTACTATGGCATTGTAATATGGTGGAATGCCCTTGAGAACGGGGTGAACATCAAAAAACTTGACAAGTTTCAGAGACTAGCATCTGTTCTCATAACTGGCCCGATGTCAACCGCACCCTCGAAAGCATTATATGCGACATTAAACTTCCTGCCGGTAGATCTGCAGGCAAAATACATCGCGCGCAGCACGGCAATAAGGCTGAACACTCTAAATAAGCGGTCAAATAAGAGCTACGGTCACGGCAAAATTCTGGCTGGCACTTCGGAGATTCCCGGATTGGTGGACTATGCACTCCCGCCCACACTTGCCAATACATCGTTCACGACCCTCCTACCCTCAAGGGAAGAGTGGGAACGGGATGATGTAAGACAGGGCGAGTCTATCCATGTATACACAGATGGCTCAAAGCTCGAGGGCAGGGTGGGCGTGTATATTCCGAGCATCTGAAGATCTCCTTCAGTTTTCGGCTCCCCGACTACTGTAGTGTCTTTCAGGCCGAACTGATGGCAATAACGAAAGCTGCGACACTGGTACAGTGTGATGCGATATCTGGAAATGACATCTACATTTTCACTGACAGCCAGGCGGCGATAAAATCCCTCACAAAGCAGTCGACAACCTCCAAGGTAGCCATGAAATGCCGCACATCTCTTAACGAGATGGCTGAGTCATTTCGCTTAAGGATAATATGGGTTTCTGGCCATCGCGACATTGAGGGTAACTGTAGAGCCGATGAACTAGCGAGACTCGGCACCAAGTTGACCGATGAGTGCATAGACAATGACATAGGCATTCCCTTACAAACATGTAAGCTACTTATCCTTGAAGAAATCGTAAGGAAAGCAAGCGAAAGATGGTGTAATGAAGCCACCTGCAAAATCGCCCATCAATTGTGGCCGACTCTTAGTGCTAAACGCACAGAATCTTTGCTAAGCCAAAATAAACACAGTCTTAGCACACTCATTTCAGTCATAACGGGACATTGCCTAATAGGTAGGCACGCCCAAAGGATGGGTGTGCAAGCACACGACTTCTGTAGAAGTTGTCTTGATGAGGAAGAGGAGGAGACAATCTTGCACCTTCTGTGCCATTGTCCTGTCTTTTTTAACGAATTGGAAGATCTCAGTTCCGTAGAAATAGGAGATCTTGTAAAATTTTTGAAAAGCGCACAATGGTTTTAGGAGAAATAGGGAAAGCTCCCCCACGCGGCATCACAATGGGCTATGAGCCTGAGTGTGTCCCACAAGGCAACCGCTTCAACCTACCAGTCCTCCGCTTAGGTACTTTAGAACCTTTTTTGTAATTAGCGTATTCGATCAAGTTTGCATGCTACCTTCTAGTGGTTAGAAGTATTAGTTCCGTTTTCTCTGTGATTAATTTAAGCCCACGTGTATCTAACCACATTGTGTCCGTACCATTACTTGGTTAAGTTTTCTACTAGCTGCTTCAAGGTTCCGTGCTGTTATGACTGCTGCGACATCGGCTCTCGGACATTTCTTTATTGAAAGTCTCGTCATAGCTAATGTTCCACGAAATGGCGTCGGGAATTTTATATTTTTTTTCCAACACAAAGTCATTTTCAAATTTCTCGCTTAAACAATAAGAATTACCTGCCCAGTTCATTGGTCACTGGTTCACTGGTCTGTGGTTAGGAACTTCTTGAGATTTTGTTTGGGGAAAGTGCATTTTAAAGAATTCTCCCCAAAGTAGCTTTCACTACAATTAAAAAAAAAAGTATTACAAAAGCCAATCAGTGACTCTTTATGTATTTTTATATAGTCTCTATTATTTATTTTTTATTTGCCGGTTACGATACATTTTCTTGTAATGAGATTCTACTACCCTTTTTTTCATAGACATAGCTTGATTTTTTCACACCAGCACAAAGAGAGAGCTTTACGGTAATTTCTGCATACTCATCTAAAAAATTTTTGTTTTCGAATGTGACACACTTTCAGTACACGAGGTAGGTGAATATTTGCTCTGCCTTGCTTACGTAACGTCCAAGAAATGCTACACGAAATACGCACCTACATTCTGTCAAAAAGTACCGGGAATTGTTCAATAAAACGCAAAATAATTGTTCAATCATCAAAATTTATATTCTTGCCTTCAAAATAGGCTCCATTCGAAGCAATGCATATATGCCAATGATTAGTCCAGCCATTTAAGCACCTTTTAGACGCGAGAAGAGATTTATCAGCTCCTTCAACGAATTCTCCTTAATGGCGTCTGTTGACTCAAAGCGGCGTGCGCGTAGTGGGAATTTAAGTTTTGGGGAAAAGAAAAAGTCGCAGGGGTATAATTCCAGGGGTGAATACGGTGGTTGTTCGATGATATTTGTCGAGTTTTTGGAGAAAAATGTGTTCACAATATGAGCCTTGTGAGATGGTGCATTATCATGGTGTCAGATCCATGAGTTTTCTTTCCACAAATTGGGCCGTTTCCTAGACACATTCTCTCTCAAACGTCGCGTAACTTCCAAATAATATTTTTTATTTACTATAGACCCATTTGGAATGAATTCCGAATACACAACGCTATGATAATCAAAGAAAACGCGTGGCATGACTTTCACTTTTGACCGACTTTGACGTGCTTTTTGAGTTTCGGCTCATGTGGATATCGTCATTCAGCCGCCTGTTGACTGGTTTGCATGTCAAACTCATATACCCACTTCTCAGCACCTGTTATGATGCGCTGGAATTGGGTTATGGTTGGGTCCGAATTCACTTGTTCACTCATGTCTTCAGCCACCTTCTTTCGATGAATTTTTTGAAAGAAATTCAACTCTCTTGGAACGAGTCGAGTAGCCACGCGTCTCATGCCCAATTGATAGTGTAAATGTTGCGAATTGGTTCGTGAGACACGCTAAGGTCACTAACTACCTCCCTCAAACTTAAATGATGGTTTTCCAGCACCATTTCCTTGACTTTGTCGACGTTTTCATCCATTGAAAACGTTGATGGGCGACCAGATCGGAGCTAATCTTCCACCCCTTCTAGGCCCTCTACAAAAGCATTGTACCACTCGTATACCCGAGTTTTTGATAAACCACACTCGCCATAGGCTTTCTGCAACATTTTGAAAGATTCGACACACGAAATCCCATTAAGACGAATTCTTTGTTCGACATTTTTATCCATAGTGAAAATCGCAGAGCCCACCTGTGGTTGACTGATATAATTAAATGTCAAAAACAAGCTAATTGACAGATAAGCTCAAACACTGCGCCACTATAGAGGACTGTTATACCAACATTTCAGCAGAAAAAATTTAGACGCGCGCTTTTTAAATGAAGAATTATCGATATTTTTTTGACAGAATGTACATATACATATTTCCTTCAGCCTTTTGTGCGTTTCGTCAATGGTTACTGACCGTTTTTTCCACCTCCTCCCTCTCTTTGCTGCTCCCTTCATTTGCTGCTTCCTTCCTTTGCTTCATATTATTGCTCTGATGGCTACCATAAAAGTTGTTTAGACTGATTGTTGCACCGACTGTTGGCAGCTATTCTTACTAGTTGTTTGCTAAAACTTGCTGCTTTTGTTGTTCTTGTTTCTTCATTTATTTCAAGTTACTACGTGTTCTGGCAAATTTTCGCAGTTGCCGTCTTTGTTTTTTGTTGTTGTTATAACGCTACCGCTGTTACTTTTAAATGCCTGTGATGCATTTCTGCTAAAGTGAATAAATTTCATGACTTGCCACATTTCTCTATGCCAACTAAGTATGCTGAACAGCCGTTCCACATACTTCCTGCATACCGTTCGTCGTCTGAGTTTGCTTGACGGCGAGCTTGAATGCGTTATTTCCGTTAACTGACGACTGCGGCTACTTCACAACTACGTACCGCACTGCCAGCACTGAGTAAGCGAGCGAGTGGGAAAGTGAGCGAGTGCATGAGCGATTGACTGAGTGGTTGATGGCCAGGGCAAGGGTAAGGGATGTGTAGTCTGCTCGCTGTTGCTGGTGCTACATTTAGCGGTAATGCTTAAAAATGGCTGCGGCATGCCGGAAACGGATGGTGTTGCTGCTGAAGTGGCAAGCTTGAGCTTGAATGCGCTTTTCAGCGGACACACGCAAGCACACACTTGCAAATACCAAAACATAGACGCACACACATGGAAAGGAAATGCGAATATACCTACTCACACATACATACATGCATTCTTACATAGCTCTGCATGCATATTCAGCGAATAAATGGCATATTTTCACTCTAAAGCCATGCAATTCTTCTACAGCAAAGAGTGAAAGCCAACAAGCGGTGATAAATGAAGTTTTAGTGGCTTTTGACCCAGTTAATAAATTGTTGAAGTTGCAGTTGCTGCCACAATATCACACACATTCCTATATGTACATGTACATATACATATATGTGTACACGCACTCCCATTCGTATCTTTACCGGAGTAATGAAAAGTGCTGTTGTAATACACCTAGTAAAAATAAAAAGTGAAGTCGATTTTAGTTTTAGTGAAAAAAAAACTGGAGCTGCACAGGTCCCACAAAGCTAAGTGGGCGTATCAGAGGTGGACAAGTCAAATGTTGGATGTATGGATTAGAGAGATTCTAAAAACATGCTCAGACGCAGCTGGGAATATAAATTTGCGCTGAGAGAGAGATTGTGAATAATGCGAGATGGTTGGCAGAGAACGCGGCACTTACGCGAGATTGAGTATTATTAAAGATTTATTGTAGAGAAAGCAAACGGGAAATAAAATTTAAAAGAATGCAATTAAGTTATTTTTCACTGAAGCAGTAGAAAGTGGCAGTTTTAAATGGTAAGTCGCAAGAAAAAACGAGGCTTTTTTCTTAGCCTAGCATAAACACAGTGAGTGTGATTAAAAATCGTGCAGCTATTTTTTGTGCATTGATTTCGAAGTTTACTATTTTTATTTTCAATAAAAATACTGTTCACATTCCAGCAAAAACAGTAAAAAAGATTTATATTTATGGACAAAATGTAATCAAAATTTTCTCAAATTTTCTCTTATTAGAATTTTTTGGATATTCAGTTTTGTAGCAGCTGCTTAAATCGTTATGTCAAACTTCTAAAATACTAAAAAAGGATTAACAAAATTCCATGAAAAGGGAACATTTTGAAATTTTTCGGGTCCTCAATTTTGAAGGCCAAGTAATTTTACTTCAAACTGCAAAAATATTCATTTTAAACTGCTTAGAAAATTACAAAAAATTAAAAAAAAAATTAATACAAATTTCTAAAACTTTATGCAAATTTTTAACAAATTTTTTGCGTATTTAGTATTGCAGCTAAAATAATTTTACTTTAAAATGCAAAAATAGTGATTAAAACTTCTTCAAAAAAAAAGAAAAAATAGAAAAAATGTAAAGAAAAAATAAAGCTTTTAAAAAAACCTAGAAAAAATCGAAAAATTTGAAAAATTTGTTCATTTAGACTTCACACAGAAGAAAATCAAATATCTGCCCCACATATAAACGGCGTGCAAATCCCGTGTCTCAACACCGCAAAATACTTAGGTATGACACTAGATACCAAGCTTAGATGGAATGCTCACGTTAAAAAGAAAAAAGAACAGTTAGAAATCAGATATAGAAATATGTATTGGCTTATGGACAACCAATCAGCCTTATCCTTATACAATAAAATTCTTTCTATAAGCAGGTGCTTACACCAATTTGGACCTATGGGATCCAGCTATGGGGCTGCTCAAGCTCAACCAACATAAAATCCATACAAAGATTCCAAAATAAGGTACTACGATGCGCTGTTAATGCACCTTGGTACGTCCGCAACACCGATATCGAACGTGACCTTGGCATCGAATCAGTTGCCACTTTGATCAACATAAACGCCAAGTCTCATATGGAAAGACTACGTCACCATGTAAATAGCGAAGCCTCAGCCCTAATTAATCCCGGTAAATAGAGAGAAAGGCTGAAATGAAAAAAACCGCACCAACTCACGCAGTAGCCCACTTCTCTGCAAGCCTTAGACAGAGCATTATTAAATTTAGTTGTATTGCACAAAATTAAATCCAAATTGTTCGTTAGTTTATAATTTATTAACTAGTTACAATGTAAATAATAATATATTATAAAAAAAAAAATAAATTTGAAAATTTTCATTTAAATTTTTAGAAATTTTTGGGGTACATAGTTTTGTAGCTCAAGTAATTTTAGTTTAAGCTAAAAAAATATGATATCGAAATTTTTAAAGAACTTACGAAAAATCACCAAAATTTTATAAAAATTTTACAAATTTTATAACAATTTTTAGAATTTTTTGGGGTACGCAGTTTTGTAGCCCAAGCAATTTTACATGAAATTGCTGAAAATTATAGTGTCAAACTTCTTAAAAAACTCACAAAAAATCGATAAAATTTTATGAATCTTAAAAATATCTTTTCAACTTTTTAGATTTTTTTTAAGTGCTCAGTTTTTTAAAATCGACAAAATTTAATAAAATTTGAAAAAGGTACGTGTAAATTTTTTAGAATTTTTTTGGGTCGCAACTTTGTAAATGAAGTAGTTCTAGTAGTTTCTAGTAAAAATATAAAAATTTTAATGTTAAACTTCTAAAAAATTTATTAAATTCAATCAGAATATAAAAAATTGTATTAAAATTTATGAAACCGTTTTTGGATATGCAGTTTTGTAGCTCAAGCAATTCTAATTAAAACTGCAAAAATCGACATGATGATTTCAAAAAGTTTACAAAAAATCAATAAAAATTAAAAAAAAAATTCCAAAAATTTCCTATAAAAATTTTAAGAATTTTTTTTGTTTACGCAGCTTTGTAGCTCAAGCAATTTTACTACAGCTTGCAAAAATCGTGATGTCAGGCTTCTTAAATAACTTACAAAAAATCGACCAAAATTTTATAAAAATTTCAAAAATTGTAATACAAATTTTTAGAGTTTTTTTGAGTCACAGTTTTGTAGCTGAATCAGTTTTACTACAAACTGCAAAAACATCTTAAATATCAAAAAAAAAAAAAAAAATTGACACAATTTAATATAAATTTTGAAAAATTGTATTGAATTGAAAAATAAAAGTTTTGAATGCGCAGTTTTGTAGCTCAAGCAGGTTTATTTCCATTTGCTAAAATCAAGACATTAAACATCTTAAAAGACCGAAAAAAATTTACGCAATCTATATATATTTTATATATAATATTCAAATTATGTATGTATCTATAGATCGACTTGCGTCCTAAACGCATAAACCGATCGTAACCAAATTTAAAATACGAACTGGATACCTTACCGGGATGGTCATGGGCTAAAAAATATTTTGATATACAGTAGGTTCTGTTTTTATGCGGTTTTGAAATAGTGCGGTTTTTTTTAGTTAAAAAATGCATGTCGACCTATCGGGAATTGTACATATAAACAAGATTCTAAACCAGCTAAGCAAAAACTCATCTCAGATTACATCAAAAATGCTAACCCTACAAGTATGGAACCGCCTGCATCACCATCCAGATCAGACGTGTACATTTCCTCAAGTGACGGAAGTGATTTTACGCCAAATCCTAAACGAATGCGCAACATGCGGGTATTGTTTGATTCTATTTCTGACGATGTAAATTTTATTTTTCGATTCTGACGTTTCTTAAATAAAGATATATTGTAGTTTTCAAAAAATTTTTTCAAATTTTTTGTTTATGCGATTTTATTTAATTATTTCAGATTCATGCGGTCTATGGAACGTATCTATAGTTTTACTATAGAACTGGTAGCTTTTTTTAAGCTGTTTTTTTATGCTCTTTCTTGCGGAACGTATCTACCGCATAAAAACAGAATCTACTGTATATTCCATACAAATGGAATTTTTAACAGTCCGTATTTCTGGAAGTATTTACGTTAGACTACTGAAATTTGGTAAAGGGATATATGACATTAATCCTTACCACATCCAGAAAAACTGCGTATAACGAAAAAGGGGGCGTGGCACCTCCCATACAACTGGAATTTTTTATAGTCCATATCTCTGGAAGTATTTAGGCTAGACCAATGAAATTTGGGAAGGGGTTTAAATGAGGTTAATCCCTAACCTCCAAGAAAACTGAAAAAACGAAACGGGCTTGGCACCTCATATAAATTAAATTTTTCATTGTCCATATCTCCGGAAGTATTTGGGATAGACAACTGAAATTTAGTAAGAGATTATATAAGGTTAATGCCTAACACGTGCATGAAAACTGGTGATAGCTAGAAATGGGGCGTGATTTTTCATACTGCATATCACTGGACGCATTTATGGTAGAATACCAAAAATTGGTAAAAAGTTTAATGAAGTTAGTATTTAGTACTCCTAGAAAAAATATGAGCTTAGAGAAAAATGGGGGCTAGACCATTTGATATAGAAACGAATTTATATTATCAACGATAGAGGTATTGCTGAATTGAATGCATTCTCTTATTGGTAAAGCTTTATCGGTAAGTAAACAGTCCAGCAATCTAAGCGAAATACCAATTTTATTTAAAAAAAAATGCTTTAAAAACTACGCCATGCCTAGATAATAATGCCGGTTTAGCTACATAAATATTACACTCAAAGCTATATGATTACGTATGTAAGCTAAAATAATTTTATTTTGAAATTAAATATGAAATAATCCAAATTAATAAAATAGCAAACCACACACATCAAATTGAAGTGCAAGTTTAACTAGCGGAAAATATTGACAGTGTACACCACAAGTTATAAAATCATCGTTTAATCGCCATCACTGTAAATATGTAACAAACAGCTGATGCATTCCATTGTAATATCTATATTCGCAAAAAGCTTTTAGAAAGGGGGCCATGATAATTATGCTGCGTAATTTGGATCCTCCACGTTTATGCAATGGCACAAGGCTAATCATCACGAAACTTTTACCGAATGTTATAGAAGCTATGGTTTTATCAGGAAATTTTGAAAACCACAAAGTTTTCATAACAAGAATTCCAATGATACCGACGGATATACCTTTCAATTTTAAACGCCTCCAATTTCCTATTAGACTGGCTTTCGCAATGTCCATAAATAAAGCTCAGGGACAATCATTAGCTGTAGCAGGAGCCAATCTAACCAACTCATGTTTTACCCATGGCCAATTATATGTAGCCTGCTCCAGAGTTGGCGCACCGAAAAACCTTTTTATTTATACTCAAAATAATATAACAAAAAATGTCGTATATCCGATCGTTTCAAATAATACCTAAACGAACTTAAAAAAGTTAAAGTTGTTTTATTTACATTGCATACTTTTTGATAGAAATGTGGGGTGAAACCCAGGGGTATAAGCTAGTTTAATATAAATTTTGAAAAATTTTATTGGAATAAAATTTTATTTAAAAAAAAAAAAATGTTTTTTTAGGTACACAATTTTTTAGCTCAAACAGTTTTCCTTTAATATGATGCTTATAATATTAAATCAGCGGCAAAACTGACTGATCGAGAAAAGTCGCATTGTTAGATATACATACACCCATAGTGAAACAAAAATACAACAAATATCATTTCATAAGTCACATAAACCAGAGTTGAACACGCGTTATACAAAATCGAAAAAGTCGAATTTGAAACATTCGAAAAAATCTAAAGTGCAGTAAATTTGTTTTTAGTTTTTAAATTTAGCAAAAGCTTAATGATTATATGTACAGTGGTAGGTAGTGGCAAGTACTAGAACGGTTAACTTGAGGGCAATGAACTAAAAAAAAAATTGTTTTCTTGAAATAAAAACATCGATAATGGAAATCTGACTGTAAATGCTTAATATATGAGGAAAAATGTAAAAAACTGATCCCTGTTTTCACCAACAAAAAAAAACTTTTGAAATTACCTCGCAAAAATACTTTAGATCCAGCATTGTGCGGCAAAATTTTTTTTCGGTATGGTCTCCTCCATGCAGTCACAGTGGTCATTTAGAATAGTCAATTATAATGCCCATACATACGCATGCTTTCCACACACACTACTTCTCAACCTAATCTGATTTGGTTGAAGCCCTCCAAGGGTTCATGTCTTTTTCAGTTTTGTTTTGTTTTTATATATTTTTTCTGTTTTTCCACCCATAAGTTTCCCCCTTTTCTTTTCCACCTTTTCATTGGCATTGTTTCGCCACTACCAACGCTCTGCCATCGCTACAGCAAATGACTGAAATTGATTTGACTTGATTAATCACAATCGCGTGCCAGCAGCATTAATCAAAAGACAAAATGCCAGCGATGTGGCAACGCTATTAATTTTATTACAAGCGGAGCTAAACTAAAGCAACGAACGGAGCTGTGAGTAAAAGGGTGGAGAAGTTGAGTGAGTAAAACAATTGAAGTGACTTCATGAACAGTCATTGATTTTTTTGTTTGTTTTAAAAGTTTGAAGAAAGTTACGATTTTGATTTTCTACAACAAAAGTTGACTGCTCGAAAGCAGAAGTACGAATTGCAGAAATTTCCATTGTCTCATTTTAGTGTTAGTGTTAGTGTTAGTGTTTTTCACTGCTCCCACACTGAGTATCTGCTTCCTTGAACGATTCATTGCACACCACAGCTTAGGGGGAAATCCCCACTTTGCCAGCTCATTGCAGTTGTCGCAAGCACTGCTGCCGCTGCATGGCCACACACCGTCTTATTATGTATGTATGTATGCAAAAGTTATATGCAGCTAGCATGCCAAGAATAATAGACAACCACCTCCTTTGTGCGCTCATAAGTAGTGCATATAAATTTATAGCACAGCTTACTGTATGTATTACCATAAGGATTTGAGGCACTTGTGTCATATGCAAATCACTTAGCGGTGCAGAAGTCACTATGCCACTTGTGTACTGCACTGCGCTGTGCTATGTTGTGGTGCGCTTCTGCTTCTTGCTAGCCCACTGCTGCAACGCGGCATTACTTTTTATGTCCGTTCATCAACTTACAACTCAACTTTTGAGCATCACAAGTCGTACTCAAAGTGTACTAAAGTCACTGCTCAACTTATAATTTCCTCTTCTGTTTCTTCTGCTGCTGCTGCTTCTTCTTGCGAAGATACTTGTATGTATATATGTCTGCTTGAGAAGTTTATATGCAATGAAGAGTAGGATTTGCCTAGATTATGCTCACTTGTGCATTTTCTTAGTGCAGTATAATTTCAGGCGCTTCCCCTGACTCCACTTGAAACTGTTGAGACGCTGGCGTTTGGGTGGAATATTTGCCAAGGATTTCCGCATTCAACTTACACCTATATCATAGTTTTAGTTGTATTGGTGTGTTGGTAAGATTGAAGTTTGTTTAGCCGCATAATCAAGTGATCTATCTGTGTTTATGAGCGAAAGGTTTATACTTTGAATTTGAGGCTCTAGAGGCTCCATATATAGGGTGGGTCATGCAAAATTTACTTTTTGAATCGGCTATAAAAAAAACTAATCAATATTTTTTCAAACTTTTTTTTTATTTTGAAGATTGAACATTCCCATTTATGAATGAAAAATAATATCATCCAAATGACTGCCACGACTGGCTTTAACGTAGGTTATTCGATCAACCCAATTTTTAAGCAAATTTTCGATTGTTTGGGCTCCAATTTCATGAATGGCAACTTCGATTTCGTGTTTTAAAGCATCAATCGTCTCTGAATGGTTCGCATAGCCTTTGTCCTTAACGGTTTCCCACAAAAAATAGTCCAACGGGCTTAAATCACAGCTCCGAGGCGGCCAATTGATATCGGAATTTCGGCTGATTATTCGGTTTTCAAAAACGGTAGCCAAAAGTTCGAGTATAACTTTGGCAGTGTGACAAGTTGCACCGTCCTGTTGAAACCAAATGTCGTCCATGTCATCCTCTTCAATTTTTGGAAGCAAAAACTCGTTGAGCATGTCACGGTAACGCTCGCCATTTACTGTAACCGCGGAAGAAGAAGAAGACTCACCACCTTGGAAATAGGTTTTCAATATTTCCCAATTTTGTTCAAGCGCATAGCGTCCCATTTCGTAAATGTCAAACCTTTAAGTAAATTATGAATACATTTGGAATGTCATTTGTGTTACCATTCTCAAAAAAATAGGTGGTTCAAAAAGCAAACGCTATATGGCCCACCCTGTAGAAGTAAAAAATCTTTTTAATTTTTGTTAAACTTAAAATTTTTCTAAAGTACGCTTCATTGCTAATGTTCGGTCTTTCGAACCGAGTTTCTAGTTTAAATTACAAGCTATCAGGCTTTTAGAAAATCTTGCCCATACAGTCGCTCACCCCTTATTTGATACAGATACGATTTTTTTGTGAAGTGTTTTATATTTTACAGTATTTTGCGAAAATGGGAAGATATTTGCTGATATTTTCTTTTTACTTAATTTCTCAGCGTAAAATACAAAAAAATGTGCACTCATTAAAAAACCACACACACCGAATTCATGCCGCAGTTAAATGATACAGTTAAAAAAGATCAACTTTTTATTTCTAATTTTTAAAAGCTTTAAGTATATAGTAGTTTGCTGGGTATCCTTTATAAAATCAATTTCAGCTCGAAGTCTACGTGGCATGGAGTCTAACAATTTTTTCGTGCATTCTGGACTGAATTGGTTGATAATTGAAATAAAGCAAACTAAATAAGATGTCTGCATACACTGTCTTTCAATTTTCGCAAAATATTGTGAGCTTTGAAAAAAAATTTGATCTGTATCAGAAAAAAAGGGCGAGTGACATTGCCTCAAAGCTTTTCCAAGCAATGAAAAATCCTCAATTTATAAAAATTTGGGCGAATTATTATTTGCAAGTAGTCCTGCGAAAGATCTAAATTTATTTTGCTGGATTAGTGGGTTTTGGAATCTGGTTGGTAGTGCTAGAATAGCATACCGTAGGTGCTCACATAGAGGCGAAATGCTTAAGTCAATTTCCATCACAAATGTACAATGAAATCCCTCTAGGGCGGGCACTCACCGTCAATCGACTGTTGACCGCATAAGAGAAAGGTGTGCTCAACACGGGATGAATTGTTCCGATACCTAAGGCCTAAACTAGGAATGCACTAGGACTTACTGATAAGTTTCGACAAATTAGTTGCTTCATATTTTTAATAACTTGTATATGCAAATGTAATTCACTCTCTTACGAAAAACCAAATTCAAGTTTAAAACTTTGGGAAAATTTAAGAAAAAATAAGAAAGTTCCACCAAAATTGTATACATTTTAAGCAGAATTTGGCAAATTAAATTTTGTTGAAGTGCAAGTCTGAGATAGCTCGAAAATCTCGTTGATTTTTGAAAGTTTTCATTTGGCTGACGGAGTTGGGTATACATATAAAAATCAAAAAAAATGGGGAGTATTCGTTAAATGGAGAAAAAAAAGAAATTCTCAAAAATCAAACGCTATTTTGAAGCCACTTCATACTACTCTGGAGTACATTTTATGGTTTCTAAAGTATAATTAATTATTCGGAAATACATTTTACAGTTTCTGAAGTACAATTGACTATAATGAAGTACATTTTACCATTTCTGAAGTACAATTGCCTATTCTTAAATACATTTTTTGGTTACTGAAGCACAAATGACTATTCTGAAGTACATTTTATGGTTTCTGAAGTACAATTGACTATAATGAAGTACATTTTACCGTTTCTGAAGTATAATTGCCTATTTTTAAATACATTTTTTGGTTTCCTAAGCACAAATGACTATTCTGAAGTACATTTTATGGTTGCTGAAGTACTATTGGCTATTTTGAAGAACATTTTACCGTTTCTGAAGTACAATTGACTATTCTGAAGTACTATTTACAGTTTCTGAAGTATAATTGACTATTCGGAAAAAGTATTTGAAATTTCTGAAGCATAATTGACTATTCTGAAGAACATTTTATAGTTTCTGAAATATATTTGACTATTTTGAATAACATTTTATGATTTCTGAAGTACAATTGACTATTCTTAAATACATTTTACCGTGTCTGAAGTACTCTTGTAAATGTTGTAGTACAGCATGAATCAATCCACATAATATACCTACATTTTCACTGACAGCCAAGTGGCTATAAAATCGCTCACAAAGTAGTCGACAATATTTAAGGTAGCCTTGATATGCCGCACATCGCATAAAGAGATGGCTGAGTGATTTTGGTTAATTTTAACATGAGGTACCAGGTCAATGGGACATCGAGTCTAATTATAGGGCCGTGCCAATGTACTAGCGAGACTCGTGAGCAAACTTTCTATTGACTTTTCCTATACTCTCAAAAACATGCAAGTTACATTCGAGAAATTTTTAAGAATAGTATTTTTAAGAATAATATTGTAGCTGACTCTCAAACAGCGCTAAACACACAAAGGCTCTGCTAAGCCAAACTAAGCCTAGTCTTAGCATACTAATTTTTGTAATAACGGGACACGGACTAATAATAAGAGGCTAGGCGCGCGGACACATAAATTCTTCACAAGCTGTCTACTTGGAGAAGAAGAATTAGAAACGATTTTGGGTATTGTTCAACACTGTTTTGATCTACGTGTATTCATATGAAGATTCGCCATTCTAAGTAGACAATTCTTTAATGAGTTGGAATATCTCAGCACTGAGCAGATTAGGGATCTTCTCAAGTATTTGATCGCTTCCCCATACGGCATAATATCGATGGCTTTCGAGAAAAGTGACAATTAAAAAATACAAAATACTGAGTTGGGTCAGCTTTCTAGATAAGTGACGCGCCAATTCGATTACCTGACAAAACGACACTAACACCATCTCTCAGAATTGCTTCAAGATTCGCTTATGACGCTTTTCCGGATAAAAATATATAAACTCTGTAGTTGATTTTTGCTTTTAACAGCAAAATTCCGAATTTTAAGTTAATTTTGAGTTGTGTCGCTTTTCTCGAAAACCATCGATATGATAATTTAAGTCAATGCTTTCCTGAATATATGAATAGAGGTGGGGTACACTTTTATGAAGAAAAACTAGAAATTAAAACTAAAAATGTAGGAACCATTTAAATATTTTCGGAAAATGAGTGATCTACATTTCCATATTCTTATACAGTAAAGCAGCTCTGAAGACGATCGATTTTGTCACAAATAATTCGAAAAATTTAGCTCTCTACCACAGAAGCCTCTGAAAGACGGCTGAGTAGTTGGGTTATCCACCTGATATGGATACCATAGCTTAGTAATCTTCTAGGCGACGCGGTGGCAGGCGAGTTCACAAGAGAGCAAACTTCTGTTCCACTTTCGCCAAACTGAAAGACATTCGAGTTGGCAAGCCTTCTGAAAACTTCTTACAAGGGGAGTTTTTCTTAAAATTCCGACACAAGACAGAAACTTCTTGGTCTCTGCAATAGAACTAAGCTCAAGTGGGCAGAAAGAAGCAGGAGAGGCTGCCAGGAGCTTCTCTTGCTAAGCCTGCAATCGAGACGAGGCTCACCGGCCACATAATTATCGGCAGATATCCGAAACAGCTTTGGCTCCCTTACAACAACTTCTGTTGAAGTAGTTGAAACGAAAAGTAGCCAGGCACTTGCTCCAACACTCTGTAGCAGGAGATGCATGTTTATGGCTTTGAATCTATTGTTCAAGATCCAATTCATACAACTAAGTTAAGGATATAGAATTTTCTCATTTTCGAAGTCTTCATACTCGCGCTCGAATGGTAGCTAATTACGAGCTAATCTATTGGGTCCTCTTAGTCTTCTTCTTCGTCTTAATTGGCTTACGCGATTTTGGCTGAGTTTAATAAAGCGCGCCAGTCGTTTATTTGTCGTGCTAACCGGCGTCAGTTGCACAATAAGTGAAGCCAAGACCTTCTCCACCTGATCTTTCAAAAGTAGGCCTACCGAGCTGTATCCATTTGCTTCCATACGTATAATATATGCCCCAACCAACATAGGTGCTGGATCTTTATTCGCTGCGCTATGTCTATCTCTGCGCCTTAGTCTAACAAAGAATAAAAATAACTAAAGCATTTGTTAATATAGTTTAAAATAAAAAATATGAGCACGAAAGAAAATATTTTTCCAAATGACCTTTCAGCCAAAAGAAGGCACTGGAATACAATTACGTGTAAACAATAATCCTGCATTGCGAGAAAACGCCTCCTGATGAATTATTCCACCAAATCGGCATGTTTTCATTTCCTTATTCTGCTTTTCACTTGTCATCTTCGCGTTTGCCATTTTCCGGCCTAACAGGCTATGCCTTAACGTGACCTTTCAGCAGGTTGTTGGTGGACTAATTAAAAATATTTTTCTTCTTTAATTCTTTGTAATTTTTTGGCTGCACCCTTAGATCAAAAGTAATTTTTGTTTCTTATTTAAGTATCTCGGCATTTTTTTATCTTATGGTTTTACGAGTGCCTTATAATTTCTGCTTTTACTTTTCTTTTTTCACTTACTTCCTGGCTTTCTGATATACATTTCCGGTTGAAGTGAAAGTCTGCATTGAATTTTTTATTTTTGTTGTATTAAAAGATCAAAGAAATTTGTTAATGAATTTGAGTAAAACTTGAGAAACTCGTGTGAGAAAAGAAATTGAAAAATATACACTTTAAATGTGTTTTTAAAGGCATGGCTTACTACAGAGCAAAAGGTGCGCAAAGTGTTTGAGAAAAAGTGATTAAGCAAATGATTCAAAGAAAGGCAAGTCGAAATCCATAACAACAACCTTTGTAGGTAACTTGTTTTTACCACAGGACATTTGAACAACAACTTTGATTTTAGATTCTTCTCCATTTTGCTGGTGTCACAGCTGAAAATGTAATATTTTGGTGTTTGAGTAAATCATCATTTGAGTAAAATCAATAGAGTTAATGGGAATGGAGAAACACACAACTAATTCAAGTACTAAAATTGTGAAAATGCAGTCAGTTTTGGCAACTTTACGATGCAGTACTTGCTCTATTATATCAGTTCCTTGCTAAATACTCTGTTCTTGAAGCAAGCTGCCGCTGGATTTGCTTGAGTTGGTCGTTCTTTAGTATCATAAAATGCTTGAGTCATTTAACTACCCCATATGAATTGAGTTTGCTGTTTGAGGTATACTATATGATAAGATTTTTAAATTCAGCTCGGAGTTTATATTCTGACTTTTCTTTCTTAATTCTTCACGTTATTCACATCTTTTGTTTCCACATATTTGATTTATTCTTCTTTCTTTCTACTTTTCATTCTACTCTTATAGTTCTCTGTGCAATTTTTTTTGCATTATTGTTAATTATCTTTTTATCATCCTAGTTTTTTTTTCTCTTTGTTATGTTAAGTTTTTTCTATTCCTGTTGTACGATTTTTTTTTTTATTTTCGCTTTTTTATATCGTAGTTCATCTTAACTTTTATACTTTTGCATTCATTTTCCCACGTGGTTTTTGTTTTACTTTCATTTAAATTTTTTTATAAAAAAAATGTATTAAATTTTTCCTCTTTTTCTTCCTCTTTCTTTACAACGTTTAAGATTTCTTATTTTTATTTTGTATTATTTCTATCTTTTTTCTCTTATTTTTCATATTTTGTGTTATTTCTATTTTTCTGTAGTTTTTACTGGTGTTTTTTTGTTTATTTCTATATTAAATTTTTGGCCTTGTTTTGAATCCCTTATATCTTCCGCTTTTTAGCTTTACGATTTAAATTTTTTAATAAATAAAGCCTTATATATTTTTTTATTTAAATGTTTTTTTTTGCTAGATATTCTTATTCCTTAATTTTTTTTGGTGCCTCCTACTTGCTTCATGCTCACTTTTGTTTGCGTTTTTCCTTCCAAACTCCAATTTCTTTTTTATTCTTTTGATTTTTCTGTTTTGGTATGCTCTATTCTTTATTTTTTTATATTTAATTTTTCTTTCTTTCGTTTATCTAAATTTTATTTCCTTTTAGTTTTTTGAATTAAGTTTTCCATTTTTTTTCCCATTTCAGAAAGAGAGAAAGTTTCTTCCAATTCTCCAATTCTATTATCTTTTAATTTCTTATTATTTTCGCTTCCGCTTTCGTTTTTTCTCTCTTTTCCTTTTACTTACTTTTCCTGTTACTTACCTTTCCTTTTCTTTTTCTGTTTCCTTTTCCTCAACCTTTTCCTCTTCTTTTTTTTTTTCTTTTTCTTTTTATTTTTCCCTTTCCTTTTCCTTCTCCTTCTCCTTTTCCTTTTCCTTTTCCTTTTCCTTTTCCTTTTCCTTTTCCTTTTCCTTTTCCTTTTCCTTTTCCTTTTTCTTTTCCTTTCTCTTAACTTTTTCCTTTTCTTTCTCTGATCATCTTAATTTTCCCTTTCCCTTTCCCTTTAATTTTAATTTTAATGTTCCATTTTCCTTCCCTCTCCTTTTCTTTTCTGTTCTTTTCTTTTCTTTTCTTTTCTTTTCTTTTCTTTTCTTTTCTTTTCTTTTCTTTTCTTTTCTTTTCTTTTCTTTTCTTTTCTTTTCTTTTCTTTTATTTTATTTTCTTTTCTTTTCTTTTCTTTTCTTTTCTTTTCTTTTCTTTTCTTTTCTTTTCTTTTCTTTTCTTTTCTTTTCTTTTCTTTTCTTTTCTTTTCTTTTCTTTTCTTTTCTTTTCTTTTCTTTTCTTTTCTTTTCTTTTCTTTTCTTTTCTTTTCTTTTCTTTTCTTTTCTTTTCTTTTCTTTTCTTTTCTTTTCTTTTCTTTTCTTTTCTTTCCTGTCCTTTCCTTTCCTTTCCTTTTCCCTTTCACTCCCACTTTCACTTTCTCTTTCCTTTTCGCTCTCCCTCTGCATCTCCATCTGCCTCTCCTTATCCCTCTCCTTCTCCTCTGCCCTTTTCTCTTTCCCTTCCCTCTTTCCCCATTCCCTACCTCTTTTTTTTTCTTTTTATTTTCCCTTTCTTTTTTCCTTTTCCGTTTTCTCCTTTTTCTGTATCATTTTCTTTATGTTCTTCTTTTTTTCCATTTCCTTTTTTCTTTTTATTTTTACTTTTCATTTCGTTTGCCTTTCTTTTCGGTTCCCTTTTTCTCCTTTCTTTTCCTTTATTTTTCTTATTTTTATTTTTTTCTCCTTCCCATTTATCCTTTTCTGTTTCCCCCATATCATCTTTCCTTTTGCTTTCTTATTTTCCTTCTTCCTTCATATTTATTTAACATTCCTTCTTAATTTTTGTTCTTTTTTCATCTGTTTCGTGTAATTTTTCTTTTCTTTTCTGCATTTCTATTTGGTGTAGTCTGCACTCATCTTCGCTTTTTCTCCTTTCTTTGTTCAACTTTACTTCGCGATTTGTCTCCCTCCCAATGTTTTTGTTCCTTAACCCTCATGGGTTCTATTGCTTCACTCTTCTTCCTCTCTTTATACCTTTTCTAGTCTGGTTTTTGTACGCTAAAAGCATGTTAAAGCTATTTAAATTCATTTCCAAAAATTGGAAAATCACTCTGGCTCCTTTTCTCTCTTCCTGGCCTCCTCTTTTTCCAAATAGTCGTGTAAAGTAACTGCAAATACCTATTTCTAATCAAATATTCCAAATTTAATTGCAATAATATTAACCAGTATTTATTGTTGTTGTCGTTTTTTCAATAATGTTGCTGCTTAGCATGAAATTTCCAAAAATGCTTAGAATTTTTGAAGATTTAATGCTGCAGAGGGGCGCCAACACATAATTGGATTTGTTTAACGCGAAAATGTGGAAAACTGCTAAAATTCATACTTAGCATTGCTTCAATGCGCACGAGAGATGGAATGCGATTAGGTGAAAAGGTTGCCATGTTATACGAAAAATACAAAAATTAGTCGAGGTATATTATTTAGCACTACAATTGTACTAAAAACTATTATGTAGAAAAAAGACATTAACAAAAACTCAAATATATGAGAATAGTTCTATAAGTATTATGTTTATAAGTTCCAATAGTACTAACTCACGAGTACTAAAATTTTTCTTTCGAATCTTAGAGAGAGTTCCTGAGAATAATTTATAAATATGTTCCATATAAAAGGGGAATTAATTCTGGTTTGCTATGAGCCTTAACCAAAATAATGCGTCTATTGTAATTTAAAAAAATTTTGGTAATTTAAAATCAAAATCTATTTACATCAAATAAAGTATTAAATTTCGCCAAAAACGAACTCACAGCTGAAAGACAAGTTTTAGTACTTAAACAATGCGAATGAATAAAATATCCCTTGGTTTAATGACTTTGTCGATATTTAGCTCCATAATGGGTTAATTGGCTGGATGTAAAAAGAGTGCAGGAGTTATTATTTTAAATAGTTAATAAACTAAAAAAGTATTATTATAATACAAAAAGTACTAAAAATGTACTAAATTTTTCTTTTATTTTCTTGGATTGCCTTGAAGTGAAAAGAGTAAGTAGCTTAGTCTAAGCTATTAATCCTAAAAAAGTACAATGAAGAGTACTAAAATATAAAAGTTCTAAAAATGTACTAAAACTTTCTATAAAAATACAAAGCGATGGGAACGAGTATTATAGCTTTTAAATATATTATATTTCACTGTTTTTAGTACTATGTTCTATGTGGTTCTAAAAAGTTCTAACAGTTTTGCATTTCAATTTAAATAATAAAATTGATAACTGCCGCTTATTTTGTCAAAGCAAAGGCGTATTCTGTCAAATGTCTAAATATGTGTACTCGGCTTCAGGGATGCTACGCTTAGAAAACTTAGCCTGGGCTTAACAGTGACATTTCTTGATGTCTGGTGCCAAACAGCGACAATCATGAACGAATGACTAATCGCTTCGAAGCGAAGGAAGTAAAATATTGAATGATTATTTTTTCCTTTCATTTCGTTTCGCTATTCCTTACAAAATAAATAAATAACTGGCGCGTATACTTCTGTTAGGTATTTGGGCGAGCTCCGCATTCTATTTGTGACATGTTGTTCCACAGATGGAGGGACCTATAGCTTTAAGTCGACTGCGAACGGCAAATGGGTTTTTATGAGGAACTTTTTCATGGCATTCCGTGGCGTCATTCCTCATAGAGTGTCATAATTTTTAAACGTTGTTCCGAGTCGAGTTTATTTCATTACTGCCCTAGCTTCTCCCAAAGTGGAGAGAACTCAGGAGGTGTGACCTATATTAGACCGTTAACCGGCAGTCAGTGAGTTTAAGGAAGCAGCTGGTTTATCGAAGTTACTCAACCAATTTTGCTTTGCACGGCCGAACCTTGCAATCTATCATCATTGGCCTGCCCGAAGCGTGGTTGAGGGTAGTGAAAATAGTGGTGAAAGACAACAGTTAATATCCAGTATGTACGAGTAAAATCGGTACGTATGAGTAAAATCTGTTGTACGCTTTATCATGAGGACGCTTCACAAAACGTTCAGGTACCATCTCACTCAACCTTACCAGGACATACAGGTTTCAGATAAAAAAAAATAAGAAAATTATTACCAGTCAGGGAGTTGCAGCACTCACTAAATATCAAACACCTTCGCGTATTTCGATCAAAGACTTGATCGAACTCTGGATCGCCACTATACTCTGGACTGCTCCATTAACTTTTTAATAAAGAACCTTAACCAGGTATGCCATCGAACCTAAGATGGCGAAAGAGCAGGAGTAGTCGTAGTTACTAACGATATGCTCAAAATTTAAACTGTCCATTTAGTTGCTGAAGGAAGAGGTGAAATTAATTTAGGCACGGATGGATCCAAAATAAAGTAGGCTATAAAGTTTTTTCAAAAGAATTAGGGTTAGAATTATCTGCCCGACTTCCAGAATACTGTAGCGTCTACCAGACAAATGTCCTAGCCATAAAGGAGGTAACTGAAGGAGGTACCTGAACTCACACGCCGTAACAAAAACTATCATAAATATCTTCTCCGACATCCAGGCGGTCATCAAATCAATGGAGGTAGTTATACTAAGATCAAAGGTTGCTGAGGAATGCCTGACAGCTCTAAATGATATCAGCACCGTCTTCAAAGCCAGCCTTATATGGGTTCCGGTTTATGAAGAAAATTGCAACACCGATGAGCTAGCTAGAAAGGGTATTAATCTTCCACTGCTTTAAAACAGAAGCAACATTTGGATTCCTGTGGCAACTTGCAAATTTAGAATAAAAACAATATCTCCAGGAGGTCAGTAGGTCATGGAGAGAAAAAACTCTTGTGTTACACCCACACTAATTTGGCCACAAATATATAAGAAAAGATCAAGAGAGTTGCTTAGTCTCTCAAGAGGGAACATCTCGAACGTCGTGGCTGGTGTTACCAGTCGTTGGCTGTTAGATAAATATCTTCTCCGACATCCAGGCGGCCATCAAATCAATGGAGGCAGTTATACTAAGATCAAAGGTTGCTGAGGAATGCCGGACAACTCTAAATGATATCAGCACCGTCTTCAAAGCCAGTCTTATATGGGTTTCGGGTCATAGAGATAATGAAGAGAGTTGTAGTGCCGTTGAGTACTAATCTTCCACTGCTTGAAAACGGGAGCAATATTAGGATTCCTACGGCAACTTGCAAAGTAAGGATAAAAAACAATATTCTCGAGGAGGCCAATAGGTCACGGAGAGAAAAAATTACTTGTGTTACAGCCAGGCTAATTTGGCCGCAAATGGATAAGAAAAGAATAAGAGACTTGCTTAACCTCTTAAGAGAGAACACCTGGAACGTCGTGGCTTGTGTCATCGGTCATTGGCTGTTAAATAGGCACTCTTTTACTGCAGGAGTTGCGGAGACGAGGAAGAAACAGTAGAGCACTTCCTCTGTAATTGTACAGCCTTAGCTAGGAATAGAGCAAGGTTGTTAGGAAAATACCATTTTGACTTTCTTACGGAACTAACACCAACATCGTGCTGAAACTTATCCTACGCTTCATAACAGAGTCTAAGTGTCTAAGAGTCAGAGTGGTATCACAACGGACCTACATGGTCTAAGTGAGTTGGCTACTCTGAGCCGACTGCCACAAAAATCTAGCCTAACCCTAGTTGCTGAAGGCGGGTCTACCTAGAGCAACAACAGCAGATGCTGAATAAGCAAAGGCTCCCTACTTTTCAAGAAATAAAAGTCAGTAGAGTAACTGCGCACATCGAAGCAATTGTTCAAAGAATCATATGTCAGAATGATTGTTGTTATTTATACCGAAATCTCGGAAACATTCAGTTTTCCTGTCAGGATATTCTTATTAGAAATAGCTTCTCTGTCATATGGCAACTCTATGCTACACCGAGTATTGCGTGCGTGAAATGTTCAAAGTAATTAAATTATTCGTGTTTATTTGCTATACGACGTGTGAGACTCTACGCATCTGCTTGTCTACACAGCAAAATGTATAAATACTTGATTTGTTGTGCATACATATACATTCACACACACACACACACACACGCATCCAAATATTTCATTAGCGACAGTTATTTGCGCACTTATTTAAACAAATGCCTGTGTGTTTATTTTCGACAAGATAAAAGTAAAGCGTTGAGCGCGAGTGGAGTTTTGTTGGGTTGTTACAGAGGTGCGTTAAAGCCACATAATGAAATATAAAGCAGTTAATTTGATTATGATTTTTTTTTGGCAAGCGTAAAGCGCCAAGTGGTGAGGTTCTGAAATGAAAAGTGGCAAACAAGCGCCACAAAGCAACAACAACATCAGTGCACGGATATGAAAATATTGAAATCATTAGCAGCAGCTTAATTACTTTTCTCGCTTTACCTCGGTCTCTCTTTGCTGGTCGGCGCCTGTGTTTGTGTGTGGTTCAGCTATTTGCATTGCCTACTTTTGTGCGCTTCAAATGGCAAATTTCAAATTCAAATGCAAATAAGGAAAATTTGTGACCCAAATTTTTAAAATTTATAGATTTCAAATCAACGTAAGAGTCTACCGGAGTACGTAGGCGAAGCCAAGCTGAAATTTGTAGTCTTTGAAACAAGCGCAGCAGCAGCGCTTTGAAAATGGGTTTGCATGCCTTAATTTAACGTTGACTACTACAGTTCACTTAGCACGCAAACTAGCTTGTAAACAAATTTTGTAATCAAATTGCGATTTGTCAGCTAAAAATTTTAATAATTCAACCGCTCTGTAGCAACTTTGTGTTACCCTTTGCTTTTTGTGATTATTTTGTTTATTTTTTTTTACATTTTCGGTGGTTTGTCTTTTACCGCTGCGCTATCCTCATCAGTTTTGTCCTAATTTTGTGTTTGTGCTGTAATTGGTTGATATTATCTGTCGGTGGCAGTGAAGTAGTGTAAGAAGAACGCCAAATATTTAGGCGGTAGCTGAATGTTTGGAATTTTTTTTAACTTTTTTACATATAAGGGAGGTTGAGAAAAATGTGACTAACAATGCATTTTTATAGGCCCTTTTGTGCACAAATTGATGTTAAATGTTGACTCTTAATCAAAACTTTTATTCGTAAGCAGTTAAATGGTTCACGACGATACATAGAAGCTTGGTAATTGCTCTCACTTCCTTTATTCACAAAAAAATCGCTAAAAAAATAGAAGTTCATGTTTAGAATTGCTCCAAAGACCAATCTAAAAGCGGTTGCAGAGAGTTTGAAGAGTAGCTTGTTGTCAATGACACTTCAGTGATGGCTCTAATCTATTGTTATTGTACCGATAGAGAAGAGAAAGGAAGCGTAAGCAGGTGGTGTATTTGATGCAGCAGTTTGAGTGACTATTGAGGTCCGCCCTATCATGCATCTCATTCAAAAACCAAGATCAGACGAGTGGCACCTGTGAAGATCATTCCCATGGCAGCTGGTTCTATGTTACCGGAACGACTCGGTGCGTTCATACCTTACTAAAACCGAAGATTCTTTGATGAACGCAGTGACATCGTAAGCGAGTTTCTTCCTGATAACGCCTTCCTTACTGCTGGAAGGATTTTAAGTTCGTTGCATAGAGACAACCACAGAAATTCATGCATTTACATTAAAAGATCTGTTTTCTAGAGGGATGCATTTTCTGTATGCTGAAACTTCCATTTGCAGTAATCCAATCGAAATCTTTTGTCATGATCGTTGAGTACTTGACTGGAGCAAAGCCAATACCTCAGCGTTCACATGTGCGCTGAAACGTTGGCTGTGAGCCATGACGCACTTTTTTGCCACGCCAATGACGACTAGCATGTCAGGGTCCCTATGGAGGTCGAAATGCCCCTCGTAGTATTGCGCATTGACGATGTTGTGCAACTCTTTAGTTTGGAATCGCTGGATTAGGGCAACGCATGGTTCGCTTGAGCGTTGATGTTGTTGTTGTGACAACATAAGCATTCCCGATACAAATACGGGGAATGGTGCTGAAGTGACAGTCCTTTGCCGGATATTAATCTGGCTCGTTCCGCTTACGTAGAACCGACTGCCGTGGGAACGACCGCCCATATTGCTGTATGGGGACTAAAGCTTCAAACCTCTACTGGTTTTATAGCAGTAGTTTGTTGTGAGTTGACAGAATAGAACATCTGCCAATAAGGTATGTTTTTTAGATGTTTTTTAGTCTTAATTACAGCTTTTCACATTTTTATTGGCTTACGAATTTCAGCGCAGTTTAGCATCAGGAGGTTTTCCAAGATAATTGGCCTCGTTGACGTCCAGTATATTCACGGCGTTTATGTTGAATGGCTTATAACTCAGTTTTTTCAGACCGAATATAATGCGTACCGATTTTGAATTGTTTATTTTGATACGCCATTTGCTGACGTCTGTTGCAATCGGGACATCGCTGATTGCAATTTTGTCATTGTAGCCTCGATTGATGCTCCAACTGCCAGGATAGTCGCGTCATCTGCAAGGATTGCAAGGCTGTGGTAACGTGTTGCTGATGGACTGCGAAGTCATGCGTTTAAAAAAGTAAAGGAAAGGATCTAGGATGCTTCCTTGGAATATCCCCCTCTTTGTGAGAGTCTTGTGAAGTCCAACTTAACTGATAAGTGTTGTTGCATGAACTATATTTTTATAAAAAATATATGAAATTTAGGAAAAATATCGCGTTTCTCACTAGCTGTTAATTGATCTATTGTACATTACTACTACTAAGTATATATTAGGTGCGTAACCAAGTTTCCGCTGTTTTTTTGATGAAAATACACCTTTATTCTGAAAAAAATGGTTACAAGTGAATCATTGAAAGCATTGCCCATCGCTGGCAATGAGGCTATCCACGGATCAAGCCATTTTTTGATGTCTTCATATGAATGGAACTGCTGGTCAGCTAGACCATGTGCCATCGATAGGAACTGATGATAATCGGAGAATATGGCGGGTGGGATAGGATTTCCCATTTCAGTGTTTCCAGGTGGATTTTAACGGGTTTGGCAACGTGGGACCGAGCGTTGTCATGCTGTAGAATAACTTTTTCATGCCTCTCCGCGCATTGCGGCCGCTTCTCGCGCAATGCTCGGCTCAATCGCATCAATTGAAATCGATACGGATCCCCAGTGATGGTTTCGCTTGGAGCAGTTGTTCACAGGCGAAAAAACGATGTTCAACATCCCTTGGTTTTAATTCATAAGGAACCCAAGTCCTCTGTTTCTGAATCATTCCCAAAGCATGCAATCACTTGGAAATGGATTGGCGGATAACTCCTAATAGTGAAGCAAGCTCTTCTTGGGTTTGTCACGGATCCCCATTGAGCAATACCTCCAATTCAGCGTCTTCGACAGTTTTTGGCCTTCCTTCACGCGGACGGTTGCCAACATTAAAATCTTTGAAGCGACGGAACCAATCTCGGCACTTAAAGCAGCATCTCCATAAACTTTTTATAGCCTTCGATGCGCTTCAGCTGATGTTTTTTTTTCGAATGTAAGAGGAAAATCAACACTTCCGGCAAATGACGATTATTTGACACAAAATCAGACATTTTCGCAAAACCAAAAGTTTATGATACCAAACCAAAATCACTAATGTGTCGAAGTAGTTTGTTTACCATATGTCTGAGCTTGGTTTATGACGTTTAGGTTATGTTAGAATCGACTAGCACACACTGCTGGCGGTATCTATTGACAAACAGCGATAACTTAGTTGCGCACCTAATAAGTATATAAATTCCTGCATACATCCTTTAATAGATGTTCGGCCTTGCTTCCTCCCCAATGTGCGGTATACATTGCCAGCCGAAAGGCAATCACCATTATAAAAAATTGTTTACTTTAATGAAATTTAATGACTCGTGCATATATTTTTCCTTTCACAACTAAGCTTTACGCAGAAGTTATGCCCGCTGCTTAATTACGAACATAATTGCGTACTTTTTCATTCGGCTTATCCAAACTTTTCGGGCTGCTTCTAATTTGTGTATCAACTTTTTTTTTATTTTTTACACTATGTTACAGTAAAAGTTGTCTGGGAAAATCTTCGTATGCTTGTCAAGTTATAAATTTAGTTAGTACTGCTACTGATGAGACGTCTCTTGCAGTGTTTGAGAGAATGATTCTGTGGAAGATTTTTGGAACTTTGTACGTGGGTGATGGCGAGTATCGTAGAAGATGAAACAATGAGCTGGATGAGCTTTACGACAACAAAGGCATGCAGTGGATAAAGATCCAGCGACTTCGTTGGATAAGTCATGTCGTCCGAATGGATACAAACACCTTTGGCTCTGGCAGTATTCGGAGCGGTGCCAGCTGGTGGAAGAGTAAGATCAGGAAGAGTAAGACCTCCTCTGCGTTCGGAAGTTCAGGTGGCGAAGGATTAGGCTTCACTTGGTGTGTTCAACTGGTACCGGTTGGCACGAGAAATCGCCAAACCGCGTAAGTCGTTATCGCACCAACCAAGAAGAAGAAGAATAAGAAGAAGAGTAATAATAATAATAAAAATAAAATCGCCCCCAATGAAAAGTGTAAAAAAGCCTCGGATGAGACCCCCCTATACTGATGACGACCCCTGCAAACGAACTAAGGATTATGATTTGAGGGCATGCACCTGGAATGTCCGGTCCCTTAATGGGGAAGGTGCCTCTGCCCGGCTGGTTGATGTCCTCGTGAGAGTAAAGGCTGACATCACTTCCAATCCAAGAGATGCGATGGACGGGGCAAGGAAGGAAAACCACAGAACCTTGCGACGTCTACTACAGCTGCCATGTAAAGGAGGGCACATTCGGTGTCGGATTTGTTGTGGGGGAGAGACTTCGTCGCCAAGTACTGTCGTTCACTCCGGTGGACGAGCGTCTCGCAACAATCCGCATCAAAGCCCGTTTTTTCAACATATCGCTAATTTGCGCCCACGCCCCGACGGAAGAGAAGGACGATGCGACCAAAGATTCCTTCTATGAGCGCCTGGAACGTTCCTATGAGCGCTGCCCCCGCCACAACATAAAAATCGTGCTTGGCGACTTCAACGCCAGGGTGGGCAAGGAGGGAATTTTTGGTCCCACAGTCGGAAAATTCATCCTGCACAACGAAACATCCGGCAACGGACAGGGCCACGAAACATCCGGCTGGGGCCCGAAACATGGTAGTCTGTAGCACCAGATTCTAGCATAAGAAGATTCACCAATCCACCTGGCTGTCTCCTGATCGAAAAACACGAAACCAGATCGATCATGTTGTGATAGATGGAAGACACGTTTCTAGTGTATTAGATGTACGTACGATCCGAGGACCGAACATCGACTCGGATCACTACCTTGTTGCAGCCAAACTGCGCACACGCCTCTGTGCAGCAAAAAACGTGCATCTACCTACGCAAAGAATGTTCGACATCGAAAAGCTGCAATCACAACAGACAGCCAGAAGATTCGCCACTCGACTCTCACTCCTGCTCTCAGAGAGCACTGCCCAACAAACCGGCATGCATGAGCAATGGAGCAACATTTCTCGTTCTCTACGTACTGCCACCGAAGAAGAAATCGGATTCCGGCGAGCCCGAAAAAACAATTGGTACGACGAGGAATGTCATGCTGCCGCAGAAAGAAAGGATGCCGCCTATAGAGCCACGCTGCGATCGGGCGCCACGCGAGCCATGTGGGATCGATATAGAGAGCTGAAAAAGGAAGAGAGACGTATTATCCGAAAGAAGAAACGAGAGGCCAAAATACGTGAGTGCGAAGAGCTTGAGATGCTGCCCAACAGGAACAACGCCCGAAAATTCTACCAGAAAGTTCGGCGGCTTACAGAAGGTTTCAAGACCGGGGCGTTTTCCTGTAAGAACAAAGACGGCGAACTGGTGACTGACGTACAGAGCAATCTTAAATTATGGAGGGAACACTTCTCGAACCTGTTAAACAGTGACAGCTGCGCATGTCACCGAGAAAGTGAAGATCCCGATACCCCAATCGTTGACGACGGAATTGTCGTTCCGCTACCCGATCATGACGAGGTCAGAATAGCGATAACGCGGCTAAAGAACAACAAAGCCGCGGGCGCCGACGGACTGCCGGCTGAGCTATTCAAACATGGCGGCGAGGAGCTGGTTAGCTGCATGCATCAGCTCCTATGCAAAATATGGTCGGATGAAAGCATGCCTGCCGATTGGAATTTAAGTGTGCTCTGCCTAATCCATAAGAAGGGTGATCCTGCAATTTGTGCCAATTACCGCGGGATTAGTCTTCTAGATATCGCCTATAAGGTTCTAGCGAGCGTATTGTGTGAAAGGCTGAAGCCCACCGTCAACCAACTGATTGGACCTTATCAGTGTGGCTTCAGACCTGGAAAGTCTACCATCGACCAAATATTCTCAATACGCCAAATCTTGGAAAAGACCCCTGAAAGGAGAATCGACATACACCATCTTTTCGTCGACTTCAAAGCTGCATTCGACAGTACGGAAAGGAGTTACCTGTATGCCGCTATGTCTGAATTTGGTATCCCCTCAAAACTAATACGGCTATGTAAGATGACGTTGCTCAACACCAGCAGCGCCGTCAGAATTGGGAAGGATCTCTCCGAGCCGTTTGATACCAAACGAGGTTTCAGACAGGGTGACTCGCTGTCGTGTGACTTCTTTAACCTGATGTTGGAGAGCATCGTACGAGCCGCAGAACTTAATCGCTCAGGCACAATTTTTTATAAGAGCCTACAATAGTTGGCGTATATTGACGTCATCGGCCTTAACAACTGCGCTGTTAGTTCTGTCTTCTCCAAACTGGATAAAGAGGCAAAGCGAATGGGTCTGGTGGTGAACGAGGACAAAACGAAGTACCTCCTGTCTTCAAACAAACAGTCGGCGCACTCGCGTATCGGCACCCACGTCACTGTTGACAGTTATAATTTTGAGGTTGTAAAAGACTTCGTGTATTTGGGAACCAGCATTAACACCGATAACAATGTCAGCCTTGAAATCCAACGTAGAATCTCTCTTGCCAACAAGTGCTACTTTGAACTAAGTAGGCAACTGAGCAGTAAAGTCCTCTCTCGACGAACAAAACTAACACTCTACAAGACTCTCATCATGCCCGTCCTAACGTATGGCGCAGAAGCTTGGACGATGACAACATCCGATGAAGCGACGCTTGGAGTGTTCGAGAGAAAGGTTCTGCGTAAGATTTTTGGACCTTTGCACGTTGGCAACGGTGAATATCGCAGACGGTGGAACGATGAGCTGTATGAGCTTTACGACGACATAGACATAGCGCAGCGAATAAAGATCCAGCGGCTACGTTGGCTGGGTCATGTCATCCAAATGGATACAAACGCTCCGGCTTTGAAAGTATTCGATGCGGTACCAGCTGGTGGTAGCAGAGGAAGAGGGCGGCCTCCTCTGCGTTGGAAAGATCAGGTGGCGAAGGACTTGGCTTCACTTGGTGTGTCCAACTGGCACCGGTTGGCACGAGAAATCGCCAAATCGCGTAAGTCGTTATCGCACCAACCAAGAAGAAGAAGAATAAGAAGAAGAGTAATAATAAAAATACAAATAAATAGGCGGCCGCCGTAGCCGAATGGGTTGGTGCGTGATTACCATTCGGAATTCACCGAGAGGTCGTTAGTTCGAATCTCGGTGAAGGCAAAATTAATAAAAAAACATTTTTTTTTTCTAATAGCGGTCGCCCCTCGGCAGGCAATGGCAAACCTCCGAGTGTATTTCTGCCATGAAAAAGCTCCTCATAAAAATATCTGCCGTTCGGAGTCGGCTTGAAACTGTAGGTCCCTCCATTTGTGGAACAACATCAAGACGCACACCACAAATAGGAGGAGGAGCTCGGCCAAACACCTAACAGAAGTGTACGCGCCAATTATTTATTTATTTTTTAATAATAAAAATAAGAATAAGAAGAAGAATCTGTTTTTCATTTTTTTATCACATAATTTTTTTTAAAGAACTGAAAAATTTCAAAGGACTAAATTTTTACAAAAATGATTTCAAATACCTCTCTCTACTCACTCTATGATATTAATATGGATATAAAACGAAAGAGAAGATATCCAACCAACAACCCTTTTGCACCGTTACGGTCACGCCAGTTTTCCAACTGGATAATTTGGTATGTGAAATTGCAGTGCGTCCTCAGCAACGAAATACGGTCACGGTTGCGATCTCTTATTGCCAAAAACATGCCCAATAGGCTTTAAAAGACGTTTTTATCGCCGGTGTTAAGTAGATGACTTTAAAAATATCTTATAATCTGTGAACTGAAATATATGAGCGGTTGTTTTGTGGGCTCAACACTTTATGTGTAAGTTTTATTTAAGGGGTTATGGGTAGTCAGAGGTCCGAAAAAATTATGATTTTCAATAACTTTTGTTTTTGCTAGTCAATTGCTTTATTTTATAAAAATAAAAACATAGCATTAAAGCACCGTGTTTCAACTTGACTTCAACAAATATTAACCCCTTCGCGCCGGAGTTTTATTTTTCGCTACCGGAATACTTCTTGCACGCATACTCAAAAAAGACGAAAAATATAATAGGAAAAATATGTTCTGCATACTTAAAAAGTCCTTAATTCCTTGCATTATCCTGGGACATATTGTCCCAGTAAGGATTTATATTGGGACAATTTAATAAACCGTCGAATTTAGTGTTAAAATTTTTTTTCGAAAAATTTAGTATTTTTGTGTTTTATTACAGGAAAAGTATTTACTTATGGTACGAGGCAAAACATTTGAAACAAAGTGCATTGTTGCATCCAGAGCAAACGTAATTTGTTCTCGTTTCTTTTTGCAGGGAAGTACGCAACGACGTCGAGAACTACCTTTTAATGGTAAATGATCACCTATATTCAAGAGCTCGGTACGTGGGCGTTTAGATGGTCTTCCACCAGTTCGCCGAGTTTTTAACTCCTTGTGCTTGGTTCCTTCCGCAATAAGGGACTCTGCTAATGGGACTATGAACTGTATCAGTGTTGATTTCTTACGGTTCAGGTCGTTATGCACAATCCAAGCATTAACAGTTGAAAGCATCAGAATCTTGAAAAAAACCTTTTTCCACCACGTTTGGGATTTCTGGTTGATATAGTATACCGCTGCTTTCTGATCAGCTAGATCTACGCCCCCCATCAAACGATTATAGTCCACAATAGCTAAGGGGCAGGCAACTTTTTTCTTCTTACCGTCCTTTTGCTTCCTATCTACTTCCTATCTACTTCTTTCGAGTCCATCCAACGAGTAGCTAGTAGACCATCGCAGTTTATTTCGAACTGGCTTTGCCCACGTTCTAGTCGCGACGCGAACTCCGGTGTTTCTTTTCGATTTCTCATATATGTACCAATAGCAGGAAATGGAATGGATTTCATCAATGTTATTGATGTGAAAAATCGATCGAATGCAACAGCCACATCATTATCACGGATAGTACCTGCTAATTTCAAAACCCCTCTTTCTCCAAGAGTTCTAGAAAGATTAGTGGTGACATCTTTACCAGGGTATACATTCAAATCGCATGTATATCCAGTTTTTGCATCACATCGCAACCAAATTTTAACACCGCGTTTGATTGGTTTCATAGGCATGTACTGCTTTAGACTGGACCTACCTTTGAATTTTGCCATACATTTATCGATTGTTGAAAAAGACTATTACTTCGTATTCGCATGAATTTTTCTTTCATACATGAAACGACTTCGGAAATATAGTAATCTTTTGGAGCATTAACAGGTTTGTCACAATCATTTAAATATAGTTTCGAAGAAAGTAGAGTGAACCGATCGCGAGAAATACTTTGCTTTATCATTTCGTTTCCCATGGATGCGTGTTTGCTCCAATAATCATGTAATGATGGCAAATGGTTGTAGTGCATAATCATAGCCACGCCTAAAAACACCATTATTTCATGTTCATCGGTTGATGCTCTATTAGTTTTCTTCTCTTTATTAAGTTGTTTTAGTCGCTGATTTGTGCACTGTGCAATAAAAATACACAAACTTTTTGGAAAAAATTCTCTAAATACACCGAACTCGGTAGACCCTCTGGGAAGATCTACCAGAACTTGAGAATCTCTTTCTAATGGCATTCGAAATTTGGGTTCAAAACATCCATCTTCTATGATGTTAGTCCAGGTGGCAATGGCAGGTGCATCACTCACCTCATTCTCGCATAATTCTGCTTCCTCATCCACACTCGAATTTATGTCATCGGCAGCATATTCTTCGTCTGATTCGAAATAGAAAGCAGCACTCTCACCTTCATAAGTATTATCTCCATCTGCTTTGCTGTTCCCAGAGTTTGACGATGGTTTGTAGCTACTCTCAGATGGGCTAAAATCTTCCTCTTCAGAGCTTTCATATAAAATATCTGCAACCTCTTCCACAGTGTACTTTTTCTTCGACATCTGGGAAAAACCATATTGGTACAAATAAGTCCCATGTAAAATGCAAACTGGGACAATAGATCCCAAGACATACAAAATTATATGCTACTCACCTTTACTGATATTCTAAGAATGTATTAAATGCAATATAGGGAGAATTCTAAGTGCACTATTTACTGATTCGATGCTAACGCAATGACGATCGCGGAACACATGTTTTTGACATCGTTTGTCTTGCCATATCGTAAAAATTTCTCAACACGTGCTTGTTAACTGGATCAGTGGTGCCACGTATTTTATAATTACGAATTTGTTTGGGATTTTTTTTATAAATGAAACCAAGAACTTTTATTGGGACAGTTAAGATGGAAGTTTTATTGAATAACAAAACTAATAAATAACTTTGTACGAGGCTGGGACATATTGTCCCAGTAGGCGCGAAAGGGTTAAAAAAATAATAATATTTGTAAAAGTTATCGCTATTTGTGTGGAGCCCGTTTCTGCAGAAGTCCCTTTCACCAATTCAAAAAACATAGTTTTGAGAAAAACGCATTTAAAGTTTTGCTATTGAGCGCTCTTTGTTGAATAACTCGAAGTATTTCCCTTCAAAGTTTCACACAATATTTCTAAAATATTATACTTTACGGAAATGTAAAAAAAAAATTCATTTTTTTGAAAATTCTGACTACCCCTCACACCTTAACAATGCAGAAGGATTCAAAAAAATGTTTGCATACTTTTCACTTTTTTTACACCCTTTATTTTGGAAAAATATATATTAAAAGTATATTTTGTAGCAATACATATCCCAATTTCGTTCATCTTGTTGTTTTATAAAACGCTATAAAATAGTTGAACTTTCCTTCTATGAAGTTAAGTATACGCCATGGATCACTTCGGAATTTTAAAGTTTTGTAAAAAATTGAATTGATGAGGAAATATAAAAAATCGGCCATAAAGCTGTCCAGCAATCACCCGTTCACAATGAATGATGCTTTAAATAGCGGAAAAAAATTATAAAATTGGTTTTGAAAATGAAAATTTTAGTATGCGCCATTACTACGTAAAATTTATAACTTGACGTGCATATGAAAATTTTTCTTGGTTAACAAAAAAAGTTGATTTTTGTCGCACGGTATTGTAGTTATGAGATATATTTCAATAAGAAAATGTAATCCAGGTATTTTGTTGTCCTTTTTGTTTTCAAATTTGTGTGTTATTTTTATTTCCATCACTCTGTTTTTTTGAAATCTTCAAACGCTTTTCACTCAACACTCATACCACTCAACGTCAGCAGGCGTTTAAGTATTGCCCTGACGGGTATTTAATCAGCGCTGTTGAGTGTTGCTAATCAACTTTTGTGCCAAAAGTCAAGTTGCTCTAAATTTTTTGTCACTCTTTTCCATTTCAGTTTTTATTTTTTCCTGTCTTTTTTTCATCTTTCTATAACGCTTTCCATCTTTGACAATTTTCTAGCAGTTATAAAAGGGCAAAAAAAACCAAAAAAAAAAAAAACACGAAAATGCTGTAAAGAATAAGCGAAATTAAAAATAGTGATAAAAAGTGAAAAAATTTGCATGCCAAATAACGCGGTTAGGAAAAACCAAAATAAAAAAGTGCAAATAAATTACAAAGCGGGTTAGACCATGGAAGGTAGTGATTTGTGTCACTGCTTTGCTCCGGTTACGCCATTTTGACTCTTTCGCTCCGATTTTCATTTGGCATTCGGCACAAGTGACATAGATTTAATCACCAAATTACTTTGTTTACCTTTAGTGTAGATATTTGCGCTGTAATTTCTTGCATTTTTCGCTGCATTGGCGAGGTGAGCAGATACGTTTTCAGTTGCAGTAGTAAAGTAAAGAAGTTTAAAGCCATATGTGGTTGAAGGATGTGCGCTGGAAGGGTGCGTAGTTGCAGGGCATGTGGCGTGGTCGTGAAAAGTAGGCGGCCCATGTGAGGTTCTTGATTTTTTTTCCTGCTGAAATTAGGTCATTCTATAAGCTGAGCTATAAAATTAGACAAAAGTGGCATAGAATTTGCAAATTTTTTTCTGCTAACCTTAAAAGGCCTTGGTGCTGCTGTGTATGTAGATTTTATGCTTTAATTCTGCCCAATCCGCTTTTGTATTTTATTTATCGAAACCTTTAATTTTTGCATTGCCCTTTTGCTTTCCTCATTTGCTTTACTAAGCCAAGTATACCGGCATCGCATAAAAAATGCTTTCAAACTAATTGGCGTTGTAGCTTTGAGGCCGAGAAGGCCAATAAACAAGCAAACAATTGAAATTTTAGCGTTGAAGGCCGTAGCTAACAATGCGAGCACTATGCAGGCATACTAATCTCGGTACTACATACATACACAGGTACATGCATACATTCATACATTCATAGTCACCCATAAATCAATTCAAATGCTGTACAACGAATTTGAGTGAGAAATGGAATGCAGCGACAGTGAAATGTTGATTGGCATTGGCTTACTGCTCTTCGATTGAATATTTCCCTACCACAAATAATCCTATCAACTTTTGTTTATACCACTGCCAATGAAGCAACAGCGCAATATTAACAATAGGCGCCAATAGAAGATGAGGGCGCGAAGGCAATTTATGGGTTGCTGGGTCGAGGTGAGTGTTCGATGGGAATTTGAAGGCAATTAAATTGAAAATTTGACAGCTTAGCAAAGTTGGTTGGTCAAAAAGCAGACTTGAAAAATTCAAATCGGTTCTTAAGTGAACACTCAAGGCTGCTGGAAAATGTAAGAGCAGATATTTATGCATACAGAACAGCCTTGTAGCGGTTATTTATTGATAAACCAATGCAAATCAATTCAATTGTAAGCGCATTGAAAAAAATATTAGAGCAATCAAAGTGATTTATGATATCAATTGCGGGAATTTGAAAGTAACTGTATGGAAATTTCTATGCAAGTAGCAACTTAAGTGGTTCATTAAAAGTGAAAAAAAGGAGAGCTGGATATATTAAGTAGAGTGTCGTATTAGAATTTGAGATACTCCATACTTTCGATAAGGAGCGAGTTTAATATTAAAAAACAAAAAAAATAATAATAAAAAAAAGAATTGTAAAAGAATAGCAAAAATTGTGCCTAATATTTGCTTGCTTGTAAGTGTTCAACAAACTGCAGTTTTTGCTCATTATTTTATTTATTTAGCACATAATTTCTAAATTGAAATAGGAATGAATTGCAATCTTCTTTCCTCCGTAAAAGAAAAGCACTCCCATATAGTGGCGAGCTGCAAGGCTCAATAAATTAAAAAATAAAATAAAAATTGCTGTCCGCTAACAAGTCGCAAAGGTAGAAAAATAAAATAAAATAAAAAATAAATAATTGGCGCGTGCACTTTTGTTAGGTGTTTGTTTGAGCCTCTGCTCCCATTTTTGGCGAGCGCCTTTATGTTGTTCCAGGTCAAAATCCAGGGACCTATAGTTTTAAGCCAACTCCAAAAGGCAGATATTTTTTTTATGAGAAGCATTTTCATGGCGGCTGCAGATTTACAAAGCTTATATAAAAATATATTATATCCCAGTGTTGCCATAGTAAAAAAAATTATAGTTATCCGCATAACTTACTTACTTAGGTGGCCATAACAACCCGTTACCGTGTTACGGCCGACCTCACTAGCTCTCTTCTGGCGCCTCTGCTCCGCGCGCGCCTTCTCCAATTCTGTACACCATGCGAGCATAGGGTTTCCTCCCCCTGGTCTTTCCACCGGAGCAATGGTCTTCCTCTGCGTCGGCTCCTTTGGACTTCGCCCTCGAACACCTTTTTTGCTGGAGTTAGCCGCATAAAGCTTGCTTAAATAAAGATTACATTCTAGTGTTGTAAGATGTTAAAAAAAAATTTAAGAATCTACTTCTTTTTAGAAAATTAAAATTTTTTGATTTTATTAAACAGAAGTATATACGAGGTGTGTTCCAAAAATGAAGTAAATTTTAGTTTTTCTCAAAAAATATTTATTTATTCATTAATTTCTATTTTATCTCCTTCAGAGAAGGTCGCCCTCAGACACAATACATTTGTGCCAGCGTTTTTTCCAATCCTCAAAGTAGTTCTGATATGCTTTTTCTTTCAGCGAGTCGATTTTTATCTCCTCATCGTCGCAAAATGCCCTCCTTTCATGGGTATCTTCAATCTTGGAACAATAAAAAGTCGCAGGGGGCCAAATCTGGTGAATACAGTGGCTGATTCATGATAAGGGTGCTGTTTTTGGTCAAATAATCTCGCACATGCAACTATAAATCAGCAGGTGCATTATCATGATGGAAAAGCCATGCATTTTTTTCCACAATTTCGAGGGTTCTTTTCCCGTATTATCTCACGCAAACGGCGCATAACTTCAAGGTAATAATCCTTATTTATCCTACGACCTTGCGGTTAGAACTTCTGCTGCATTAAGCCG
Source organism: Anastrepha ludens (assembly GCF_028408465.1). Taxonomy (NCBI): domain Eukaryota; kingdom Metazoa; phylum Arthropoda; class Insecta; order Diptera; family Tephritidae; genus Anastrepha; species Anastrepha ludens. Next base: position 93,322,112 of record NC_071502.1, on the reverse strand, counting down.
TGATAATCAAAAATAACAGTGTGCGACATCTTAAAATTTGATCGAACATGGCATGCTTTTTTTGGTCTTGGCTCTCCTGCACTCTTCAATTGGGACGATTGGACTTTGGTACCGATGTCATAACCATATAGCCATGATGCGTCACCAGTGATGACCCTTTTTAGAAAATATGGATTATCGTTGACGTCGTTCAACAATTTCTGAGCGATGTGACTTTGTTTTTGGTCAAAATTTAGAAATTTTGGAACGAACTTCGCTGCCACACGCTTCATGCCCAAAATTTCCGAAAAGTTTGCATGGCATGAGCCAACCGATATGCCAACATTCGCATCAACTTTTTTAATTGTGATTGCACGATTCTCCATAACAATATTCTTCACTTTCTCAATATTTTCATCGGTTGCTGATGTGCTGGGGCGTCCCGAGCGAGCGTCGTCATTCACATCTTCTCGACCTTCTGTGAAAAGCTTGTATCATTTGTAAGCACTTTTTTGACTCAGGGTACTCTCACCGTATCCCACTATCAACATTTCAAGTGTTTTTGAACATTTTATTTCATTTTTTACACACAATTTGATGCAACTTCTTTGATTTATTTTTTTCGATAGCAGAAAATCGCCGAACACGCAAAATACTTGTCTTATTTATGCCAAAAACCGTGAACATATCTTCGAGACGAGTTTACCAACATAAAAAAAAAATAATAGAAAGTCGAATGTATATAGCACGCGTAATTTGAAAATTCACCTTTTTTTTTGAACACACCTCGTAAATATATATCTTTTGCTTTCACTCTTGGTGGAGCATTGGGCATTAAGCGTAAATAGCAAAACAAAATTCTTTGAAATTAAATATTATAGATAGTTTCAATTATACTGAACTGAACAAAACCAGTTTCTATGAGCTGAAATATTTTAATGAACTAACATTTTGTTTTAATATAATAAAATTAAGTTTCATTCGATTTCGTAAACTTCTTTGCTAATTTTTCTATAATTTGATTCGGTACCCAAATTCAGTGCAACTCGAAGTATTTTCTTAGCAACTTCTTTATCCTTGAAATACTGGAATTTGAAAATTACTTTTTAACGTTTTTTATTCAAATCGATTTGGGATTTTGTTATTGTTATTGTTATTAAGAAAAATTAAATATAATCACCTATAGGTTTGAGTTCGAAATGCCGAAAAAAACTATAATTTGTGTTGTGAAGTTATTTAAAAGAACTGTAAGCTTATCTAAAAGCTCTAATTTACAGTTAAAATTGCGAGTCTGGCAGCATTGAGTACTCCTCTGCTAGCCAACCCTCAGTATCTCACATTTTTTGAGCTAATTCAAGTGGTTCTCGGTTTTTGAGAGCACTTAATCGGATCACTTTTATTGCACTCAGCTATTTCCAGTTAAATTGCTATTTACGAAAAATAGAATCGAATGACCAATGAAAACGATAAATGCTTTATCCATCCTATGGGACAAATTTTCTAGCTGTTTTCATTTGATAAAGGAACAGTTGTTTTCCTTATGAGTATATCATCCTTATGAGTTCCTCTCCTACATAAATTAAGTCTTTGACCCAAGCGCTTGAGAAGATAGACTGGATAGTTAGATATACCTGCTCTTCATACTCCAACGATTTCTTCTCATATTCTCCCCGTCACATCACTATTTTTTTTATAAAAATATAGTTCGTAAAACAAGAAAAGCCATATAACACAAAGCCTAGAACTCTGTAAAAAATTTTCCAAAATTTCATTAAAACTCTCAACTTTGATACGAGAATTTTTAGAACCTTTTTGCATATGCAGTTTTGTAGCCCATTAAATTATACTACAACAAAGTGCACGTTTCTACTGATTACCAAATATTATTGATTTTTGGTAATTTTTTCGTTGACATAATGGACTATGAATAAGTTCGTGCGGTTTTTTTTCGAAATTTGAAACTTTATTGACGTAAAATGGTTACAAATTTAATATTCAAAATATTGTCCATCGCTTACTACTACTTTTTCCCATCTTTCTGGCAATTCACGGATTCCCTTTGTGAAAAATTCGGTCGGTTTTACCGCAATCCACGAATCGATCCATTTTTTGACTTCATCGTAATTACGGAAGTGCTGGTCAGCCGGGCCATGTTGCATCGATCGGAAGAGATAGTAATCGGATGGCGCAAGGTCTGGACTATACGGCGGGTGGGGTAGGACATCCCATTTGAGCGTTTCTAAGTATGTTTTGACCACTTGTGCAACATGTGGCCGAGCATTGTCATGTTGCAAAATAACTTTGTCGTGTCTATCGGCGTATTGCGGCCGTTTTTCTCGCAGTGCTCGGCTCAAACGCATCAATTGTCGTCGGTAGACATCCCCCGTAATCGTTTCATTCGGTTTCAGTAGCTCATAATACACAACACCCAGCTGGTCCCACCAGATACACAGCATAACCTTCAGGCCATGAATATTCTGCGCCGACGTCGATGTTGAAGCATGGCCAGGGTATCCATACGTTGCCCGACGTTTTGGATTGTCGTAATGGACCCACTTTTCATCGCCAGTCACAATTCGATGCAAAAAACCCTTTCTTTTGTGCCGTTGAAGCAGTTGTTCGCATGCCATAAAACGGCGTTCAACGTCTCTTGGCTTCAATTCATACGGCACCCAATGGCCTACCTTTCGGATCATTCCCATGGCTTTTAAACGTTTGGAAATGGTTGATTGATCAACTCCCAAAGTTTTTGCAACCTCTTCTTGCGTTTGAGCCGGATCTTGATCGAGCAATTCCTCCAATTCGGTATCCATGAACTTTGGCGGCGCACCCTCGCGTTCTTCGTCTTCCAAGCCAAAATCACCACTTTTAAAGCGTGCAAACCACTTCTGGCACGTTCGCTCAGATAGAGCATGCTCACCATAAACTTCCACCAAGATACGATGACTTTCGGCTGCTTTTTTCTTCATATTAAAATAATGAAGAAGAATTCCCCGCAAAAACACATTATTTGGCACGAAATTCGACATTTTCAAGTGTGGTAAAAATATTGTTGTTTACGCTTCAAATAAAAAACTTATACTGACGTTTGTGCCTTACGACAGTAGCTCTCCAATGAATGTTTGGAAATGTGGATCGATGGAATAATAATCAAGTTACGCCATCTGTTGTAAAACCGCACGAACTTATAAATAGACCTATTATAAAAAATGCAAGCATGGAAAAAATGCGTGACATCTCAGTGAAAAAAAATGTCAAAAATCAACGGTATTTTGTAGCCACTTGAATTTTACACTTTTTTTACACTAAAATTCAATGGGCTATAAAACTGCATCAAGGAATTCAGTTGGTTTTGTCAGTAAAGGAATTTAAACAGGACCTCTCAAGGCCCAAAATTTCAGTTATAAAATTTCGAGAAGGTACTGTCGAAAAAGGAACGATTAGGACCACGAAAATTATTTGACAATACTTGCGATTAATGAACTTAAGGTTCAACGCTTGTAATTGTTTCTAGTGCCCCCAAAATGTTCTTTTGGCGCATCAGCTCAACCTAACCTAACCTGAAAAATAAAATCCTGCAGATTTGGTTTGGTGCGCAAGTACATTAAAGTCAAATAAAGTCACTCAATAAATAGGAAATTGTAAAATGCGAAATAAGTAATAAGCAGAGAAATTACAAATCAAGCTGGCGCAACCAGTTAGTGCGCAAGGAGAAAAAAAGCAAGCAAAAAGAAAAAAAAACACAAGATTTCATTGATAAGCTGACAGCTGCAGTTAAGTACAGCTCAGCTTCATATTAAATGGTACACATTTGTAACACTCACTGCGCTTGTAGTTGTTCCAATATGTTCCATGCTTGATCTCAATATGTTCCATGCAGTGTAAACTTAAACTGCTTAGTAAAAGTTTTAGTGCTTGAACTGATAATGAATTATACTAGTTCGAGAGTGACCCGGATGGTACCAGTTGCAAAGTGTATGCGAAACAAATATTGCTCTTCTACTATGTATAAATAAAAGTGTTTGATGGATGCTCGAAGTGAGTGAAAGAGTAAAAGAAACATACTTATACATGGAATGTATCATCGCCTTTTTTGTCCGTTAAGAACTAGTCCAATAACTGGTACTCGTACAATACTAATGGATGGGCGTACTAGTTCGCCAACTGATATAATATTTACTGATGGGTTTACTAGTTTGCTAGAGGTTATGCTGATGATTTTCAGGCTGAAAATTTACATTTTGTACGACATTGCCATATTGAAAAAAAGGAAAATAATTAGATTGAAAGAGATATGCAGAAGACGAACTGCGTTAGCTGCAAAGTAACCGGGTAATAGGGTAGTTTATTACTAGTAGGTTTACCTGCAGGGTTACTGTACCATCACGGCTGCCGTTGTTGTTGTTGTTGTTGTTTTAACAGCATAGTTAGCCCTGTCAGTGTGGGTATATCATCTGTCGTCTTCGTCTAGCTCATCTAGGGGTAGGCCCAGGAAACATGCTGTTTCGACGGGTTGGGTCCAGAGGGAGAGGGGGGTTAGATGAGTCTGATTAAGGGGGCATGTGAAGAGGTGGTTAGTGTCGTGCGGGGTACCTTCACATGCCGGACATGTGTTTGGTATGTCGGGGTCAATTCTGGATAAGTAGGAGTTTAACCTGCTACAATATCCAGAACGTAATTGTGCCAATGTTACACGAGTCTCACGGGGAAGCTGGAGCTCTTCTTCTGCAATGGGTGGTGGTTGGACTCCGATTACGGCATTCACGGGACGGGAGTTCATGAAGGTGGTAACGGACTCCCGGTGAATGTCGTTTATTGACTGTCTGAATACTGTCCGGTCCAGTAGGTCTCGGTCAGTTTTGTCCTGGAGTTCGTCAGCGTAGTCGAGGAGGTGTCTCCTGACGTGCCTGGGAGGCGGCTCAGGCTCAAGCAGGTGTCTGCAGGGGTGAAACCTGCGGTAACACCCCAGCAGGAACTGCTTGCTGAGCAGTTTGTTGTGCTCCGCGACTGGGAGCATTTGTGCCTCGTTGTGCAGGTGTTGTATGGGTGACATCAGGAGGCACCCGGTCGCTGTCCGAATGGCGGTATTCTGACATGTCTGAAGCTTTATCCACTGCGAATCACTAGTGCCAGGCGACCAGACAGGCGCAGCATAGTTTAGAACCGGCCGGCCAATTGCCTTAAATGTCGAAAGCAACAGTTCTTTGTCCTTGCCCCAAGTGCTGCCGGCCAGCGATTTGAGGACCTTGTTGCGATTTTGGACTTTAGTGGCAATTGCGGTTGTGTGCGCAGAGAAGGAGAGCAAGCTGTCAAAGGTTACACCCAAAATTTTGGGGTTATTCACAGTCGGAATTGGTGTGTCGTCGACTTTTACCTTAAGGGACAGCTTGACCTCCTTTGTCCAGGTGGTGAAAAGGGTCGCCGTGGACTTAGTGGGGGAAAGTTGGAGATTCCTCGCAGTGAAAAAGCGAGAAAGGTCGGTGAGGTAGTTGTTCACTTTGGAACACAGGCCATCGATGTCATTGCCCGACGCCATTATCGTGCAGTCGTCAGCGTATGAGATCAGGGAAACTCCCGCTGGTGGTTGGGGGAGCTTCGAGATGTAGAAGTTAAAAAGCAAGGGTGAAAGGACACCACCCTGCGGTACGCCTTGCTTAATCTTCCTCTGCTTTGACATTTGATCTCGAAAAATCACTGACGAGTGCCGACCGCTCAGGTAGTTCGCGGACCACCTCTTCAGCCCTGGCGGGAGTGTCGACTGATAAATATCATCTAGTAGCGTGGAATGGCTGACTGTATCGAAAGCCTTCTTTAGGTCCAACGCTACTAGGACAGTCCTCTCGCAGGGGCGGTTTTGGTTAAGCCCGCGATTTATCTGGGCGTTTATGGCGGTGAGTGCCGTGGTGGTGCTGTGCACTCGTCGGAATCCGTGCTGATGTGGGGCTGGGGCCAGGTGGGTCGTGAAGAGTGGGAGTAGGAGGGCTTCAAGTGTCTTCACTACTGGGGAAAGGAGAGTTATCGGCCGATAAGACTCCCCTTGGTTGGCGGGTTTCCCAGGTTTCAATAGTGGGACCACTCTCCCTGCTTTCCACTTGTCAGGGATGATGAGAGTGGCCAGAGACAAATTGAAGACCCTTGTGAGGTATCCTACTCCCAGGGGTCCCAGATGCTTCAGCATCAGCGCGTTAAGTCCGTCAGGGCCAATGGCTTTCGATGATTTCGACTTGTTGATGGCCCCCTGAACCTCATCACCGGAGAAAGTAAGTGGCGCACTGTCGTTCGTCAGTTTGTGCAGCCTTCTGGTAACACGACGTTTGGTTCTGTCGCCCGGAGGATGCAGTGTAAACAGCCGGCTAAAATAGCTCGCGCATCTCTTCGGGTCCGACGAAGTACAACCGTTGAAGGTGATAGCCACCTTGTCGTTGTGTTTCGTCGGGTTCGACAAGGACCTAACGGTGGACCAGAGCTTACTCACTCCGGAGGTGAGGTTACAAGTCTTCAGGTGCTCAACCCATTTAGTCCGCTTGTGTTGATTTACCAGTTGCCGGATCTGCAAATTGAGATCCCTTATGCGGGGATCCCCGGGATCGGCCTGGCGTAGGTGGTCACGCTCGTTTGCTAAACTGGCTGCTTCTGCTGGGAAGTGGGGACGGATGTCCTTATAACATCCAGCTGGGATGAAGCGAGCCGCAGCAGCTGTGAGCACCTTGCGGAATGCGCGTTCGCCGACGCGCACATCAGTGGGGATGGGAAGAGCGGCGAAGGTGTCCTCGGTGAATTCCGTGAAGCCGGCCCAATTAGCTTTTATAAAGTTAAAATAGGACCGGTGATTCGCGGAAACGAAATCGGCAGGTCTCTCGATCGAGACGATAATGGGCAAGTGGTCTGATGCAAGCGATAGCATAGGTCGCCACGTTATGCTATTTATCAGACCCGCGCTAGCTATTGTTAGGTCAGGCGAGCTGCTACAATTGCCCACTACCCTGGTGGGGGCGTCGTCGTTCACTGTGCTGAATGTCGAGTCGTCTATCTGCTCTGCCAATTGCTGTCCCCTACGATCATTTGGCAGGCTTGAATGCCAAAGATCGTGATGCGCATTGAAGTCACCTACAACCAATCGGTTTTCACCTCTGATGAGCGCACCTATATCAGGGTGATATCCTGCCGGGCAGCAGGTGACAGGGGGTATGTATATATTAAAAATTTCGAGCTCGGAATCGCCTGACCGGACAGCTATGCCTTGACATTCTAAGGTGCTGTCCCTGGGGTCGATTCCTTCATCGATAAGACGATACTGCACAGTGTGGTGGACTATAAACGCTAGGCCACCACCGTTGTCTCGCTCGCGATCGTGTCTGTGCACGTTATAGCCATCCCTGGTGATCAGAGATGACCTAGCGTGCAACTTTGTTTCTTGGACCACAGCTATCTTGATACTGTGCCGGTTCATAAAGTCGACTATCTCGTCGACCTTACTCGTAAGTCCGTTGCAGTTAAACTGGAGAAGCTTGAAGCTTCTCGGTGAGGTCAGTGTAATCCGGGGGGTGAGGGACGCGTGGGGTTGTCTACGTTGGACCTGCTGTGCAATCCACTGTGGTTGTTGCGGCCTGATGGTGGTGGACGGCCGCTCCTCCGGGGGAGGTAGTGGGTGCAGAGCTCTGCAGCAGGGGGCAACGTAGGCAGTTGTCCACTCACGGGTGGTGCGCAGGCCGGAACATCTCCGAAAATGGCACCAGCCATTGCAGGAATTGCACTGGACTGATACCAGATTCCGAGGTATTACGGTCTGACACACGGAACAGACTGTACGGGGGACCAGGAGCTGCTGGTTTGTCCCCGCACTGGGGTTGGAGCAGGAAGGGATAGGAGAGGTTAAAGGGGAGTTGTGTTGCTCCGATAGGCTCCTCACCGTGGAGGTGTGGGTTGTGGTGGCGGTTGGTAGTGCCGGCCTATCAGGGGGTGTAGTAGCCGTGGAGGCATCAGACGCCTGTTGGCGGGAGCAACACGCGGCCACATACCGTGTGGACCACTCCCTGTGCGACTTAAGGCCTGAGCAGGTCTTAAGGTGGCTCCACCCGTTGCACTTATTGCACCTAACCGAGGTGGAGTTCGGGTGGAGCCGTTGGTGGCAGACGCAGCAGTAGAATACCTCTGGCCCAGGGTTGGATTCGACACCAGCCCTGAGGAGAAGTATTTGGAGCAGGTTAGCTGCGGGAGTTTGCTCCTGTGACGTAAGGGGTGGGGTGATATACGATACACTAGACAGGGCTAGTGTACTGGGGCGGCAGCCCTTGGTCGGGAATAAAAACCCGAGTCATTCCGGTAACGTAGAACCGGCTGCCATGGGCTGCCGTCATTGTTGTTGATGTTGTTTAAAACTCAATTTTGGCTGTACGAAAAATTTAATAAAGTTACCCCATTTCCAGTTCACTGAACTGTCAGTTAATAATTTAACCTAATTCTTATATGTCAATAAAGACAGCAAACATAATGGCAACAACAATGACAGTGGCAGCATGAAAAACAACAACAAAAACTACTATAGTAATAATAATAATAATAAGCCGAAGTAAATCACAACAACAACAATACGTAAAGGAAGTGCGCTTACATCGTACAGCTGCTGAAGAAATGAGTGCAAGGAATGAAAGGTAGACGGAAAGAAGCAAGGCATGCAGAAGATGTCTTCTGATCAGAGGGGAGGGCAGAAGGCAACATACACATAGTAGACAACAGAAATTAATAATGAAAGCGAATGTGATGGACATCTAAACAACAAAAATACGAAAATATTAAGCACAAATAGTGTAACAGAGCACTGAGCTCGGTCAGTTGGGCAAAATGAGAACTTGAAAATATTTATTAAGATGTCATGCTTAGATGTATTCGATGGATGAGGAAAAGTGAAGGAGCAGAAAAGCCATTGGTGTGTGTGAAGATGAGCAAAACTCAGCAAAATGTAAAAATCTTGCTAGCAGCTGGAAGAACAAAAGCACAGGTTAAGTGGCAAACATTGTAAAATAAGTCAACTGGGGCTAAATCAACTGACAAGCAATCGAGCGAGTGCTTGAGTGCCTGGAAAAAGACCAGTTAACAATAAATAAATAAAAAACAAAATATAAAAATATATAAAAAAACAATTCAACAAAGGCATAGACTGCATGGTCATTTGTTGTTATTTTAGTAGGTGGGAAATAGCAAAATTTCGGGAAAAATTTGTGAACTAAAGGAATTTGTCTATGTTACTGGATCAAAAGCGAAAGTGATGTGTGGGAAAGTTAAAGAAAAGATCGTGTTTGAAATGTATTTAATAGCATTTTTCAATTTTTTTGTTTGATTTAGCTTTTTATGCTTTGAGTTTAAGATTTTATTTATTTTCAAAGCATTTTCAAAGAGAGAAGGCCGGTCGGTCGCAAAATCTTTAAAAAATAATTTTTGAAGAACAGAAATGTATAAAAGGAAACAACGAAACTGGTTTGAGACTGAAAATTATAAGAAAAGAACTGATTAAGCCAATTAAAGGGAATTCTAAATTGTTCGACGCATTTGGAAACAATTTTTTTTAAGTACATAATTGTGTAGAGCAAATCGGAGAAGAAATTTTGATACTGAAAATGAAAGAAGATATTAAACTAAGAAAATATTAAAAAGTTTCGAAAGTAAAATAAATGATCGAGAAAGAGAAAAGTTAAGCAAGTTGTTTGGAAGGTTTTTTAAACTTTTTGATTAGTGAGCCAAATATCATTTATGCATTGATTTTGGTATTTTTAAGTACTCGAAGCATTTTCAAAGACAAAAATTAGCAGAAAGTTCCAAAAAAAAAAACAAATAACATACATATTGAAGAATAAGATGTAATGTATGGAAGTAATCGCAGAAAATATTTTGAGACTGAAAATTAGAACGAAAAAACTGATTAAACGAAGAAAATGTTAAAAAATGTGGAAAGTAAAATAAAGGATCGAAAAAGTGGAAGTATTTAGAATTTTGTTGTAGTTTTTTTTTTTTTAACTAATTTCTGGGACTAAAAAGAAGAACGAAAGAACTGATCAAACAAAGATGCGAAGAATGTTAAAAATGTGGAAAGTAAAATAAAACATCGGAAAGTGAAAGTATTTAAAATTTTTTTTATTTGTTTTTAATTTTTTTTAATTAATTTTTGAGACTGAAAATGAAAAAACTTATTAGGCGAAGAAAATAAAAAAAAATTTCGAACCTAAAATAAAAGGTCGAAAAGTGAAAGTATTTAAAATTTTGTTTTAATTTTTTATTAACTTTTTTCAAGCTAATTTTTGAGACTGAAAATGAGAACGAAAAAAGCAATTATTAAAAAAATTTCAAAGTAAAATAAAAGGTCGTAAACTTGAATGTACTTAAAATTTTGCTTTATTTTTTTTGAATTTTTTGAATTTTTTTTTTTTATTTCTTTAGACTAATTTTTGAAACTGAAAATAAGAACGAAAAAACTTATTAGACGAAGAAAATATTAACAAATTTCAAAAGCAAAGTAAAAGATCGAAAAATTGAAAGTATTTAGCAAATTCATTTTAGCGTTTTTTATTATTAAATTACTAATTTTTTTAAATTAGCCACTCAAAATAGTATGGTTTGATTTTAAAATTTTAAAATGTTCGAAGCATTTGGTTAGAAATTATTAAAAAAATTAAATGTATAGAACTAAGAGGCGAACAAAATAACAGATTAAATTTGAAAATTTATAAAAAAAAAATGAATTATTATTATTACTATTTGCTGGCGCGTCAGTTGGTGGCGTAAAGTGCCGAATAAATTCCATTCCGATCGATTTGTGTCTTTGGCTTTATTTGCGGCCATGTCAGCGAATAGTCAGCTGGCTTGAATTCATCGCACAAGGTTCGCCTCTAAGATCCTTCACGTCGACCTCTAGGACGTGAGTCTTGTATATTACGGTCAAGCTGATCGTCAGTCGTAGGTTCTCGTATATTATGACCAATCTCTCCTTATTTACGCTCACGAATCTCAATTTCAACTGGCCTTTACCTACCTTGGGTGAAGAGCTTATCATTTGACACCCAGTTATCGGGCGCAGGGTGGCTCCAAGGCAGCGATTATGAAGATTAAATGTATAGACTATTAAAATAAATAAAGCACTGCTTGATATTTTTGAACTAATGATGTTATGGTTATTTATTAAAAAAAATTGTAAGTGAAATTATTAAGAAAAAAAAGGTGAAGTACTGTGAAAAAAATTTTGCATGTGCATACATTTGCCTTGAAATTAACTAAAAGCAAAATGAAAAAAAAAATTAAGGCGAACAAACAAATATAAAACAAAGAATAACATTAAATAAAAGAAAACGAGGAATATAAAAAGTTACAAAAAATCGTGCACTAAAAATGTTGTAAAACAAAGCTTAAATGCATAAATAATAATACAATTTTTGATAGAAAAAAAAATTATAAACTTGTATTATTTTTAAAATATACAATATTAAATTTCAACTGAGTTTTTGAAAAATTTACTTGCAATGCCGAACTCTGAACATTCAAAAAAAAAAAAAAAAAATAGATGCTATGTATTCCTACTTGTGTCACTGTACGTCCTCAAATTTATTAATATTTATATAAATTTGGTTTTATAAATCATATATTTTTTTCTAAGGAGAGGAGTTTTCCTATGAAGAGGGCGAAAGGTTTTTAAATCTATTTTTGCAATATTTTGGATTATTTGAATTTATATTATTTCACGAATATTGAGTAAAAATTTGAAGTTGCCCGAAGCAAAATAAACGAAGTTATCAGTATTTGAGCATCCGTTGCTTCTTCTCGGCGTGTTTATATATATATATATATATATAATTGGCGCGTACACCCTTTCTGGGAGTTTGGCCGAGTTCCTCCTCCTATTTATGGTGCGCGTCTTGATGTTGTTCCACAAATGGAGGGACCTACAGTTTCAAGCCGTCTCCAAACGGCACATATTTTTTATGAGGAACTTTTTCATGGCAGAAATACACTGGGAGGCAGTGTTGCCAACGCCAACAAATCTGAGTCGCTAGGGCCAATCGCTAGAAAGTCGCTAACTCCATCAGGAGCGGATCCTAAATTTCATTCTGAGAGATAGATTTAAATATTTTATATTTACTTAAAACGAATTAAAAAGTAAGTAAGCTAGAGGATAGTAAACAATCAACTGAGCCGATATCAATTCAATTGTTTTACGTACAGAACATAGTAAAATCCGGGGATTCCCCGACCGCATTGCTCTTATGTGATCAGTGGTAAAAATAATTTGGTTACTCATTACAATTGTGTGAAACAAGGTGTAATTGAATTGGATATATTTTATTATTTCTTAATACAACGTATGATTTTTGTTAATTTCATAAAAAATTTTAAGGTAAAAACAAATTTAAAATTTCAATTATAGATTGATAATTTATCAACGATAACACACCAATAGGTAGTGCATTATTTTACCTATAGTCAGTAAATTGTTACTCTAGAGTATGGAAGGTAAAGGGCATTCACGGGTTATCAAGTTGACAGAAAAGTATCTATTGCCTAAAACGGGTTTGTTTTGCTCTCCAAAAGTCGCCAGATAAGTCGCTAAATAATTTTTGTCGTCAAAACTTTTTTTTGTCGCCAAGACTCAAGCAAAAGTCGTCAATTCTAGCGACAAAGTCGCTAAATTGGCAACACTGCTGGGAGGTTTGCCATTTCCTGCGGAGGGGCGACCGCTATTAGAACATTTTTTTCTTAATTTTGGTGTTTCACCGAAATTCGAACCTACGTTCTCTCTGTGAATTCCGAATGATAGTCACGCTCCAACCCATTCGGCTACGCCGCGTTTTACCTACCTGCTCGAATTTTAAGTGTTTCTCTGAATCTAGTTGGTTTTGAAGTCTGACGTACATACATAGACTGCAAATCTAGAGAGAAGAGAGAGGCATTCCATGTAGCCTAACTGAAAGGCTCGAGGATTTAGACCATGCTAATGACACCTGTCTTTTAAGCAACACCGCTGTAGACATGAAAAGGAAATTCAAATTGGTGGTTCATTGTGCAACGAAATTAGGACTGAGGATAAACACCGAATATAACGAGCACTTTTTCGTTGGAAAATGTAGACCGTTCTTGTTACTTAAGCTTCATCCTTGACAGATGTGGCGGATCTTCGGCAGACGACGTTAATCGACTTGTTAAAGCTAGACAAACTTTCAACGCTCTAGGCCCAGTGTGGAACTCACGCGTCATTTCCCGCCGTACAAAACTAAAAATCTTCGAATCGAATGTAAAATTAATACTGTTGTACGGATGCGAAATGTGGAATGCAGCACCAAAAGCCATGCAGAGAGTACAAGTGTTTGTCAATAAGGGCCATCGCCAAATCATCAAAATCTTCTGGCGCAATACAATAACAAATGGCAATCTGGGGCACTTAATACAACAGCAACCGATCAATACAGAAATTCTAAAATGAACCCTTTAAATTTTAGTATACAAAAGTAAAAAGGCGCTCGAAATTCTGCGCATTTTTGACAATTTTTCATTGAGGTCTTGCGAATTTTCTTTCACGTGAAAAAAAATATTGTGCAGTCGTCATATGTGTCTATTTGCCCTAACCTCTACTTTAGATGTAATACTTCAGCGCTGCATAGGTACCCATTTATAGCTCTACCACCTGGTAACTGCAGAAGGGGGAATATTTAACTTAGTGGGCAAGAAGGTAGTGCGAGGCCGCAGGTTTGATTACCATTTGGGGCGCTTAATTGCAATGAACAAAAACCAAAAAAGAAAAAAATCAGTGTGGTATAATCACTCGATGGTCTACTAGGATTAATTTCGAAGTACAGTCGATTTTCAATAAAAGAAATACTCTGCAGAATTTAGATGAAAATAAGAAACTAAACCAACTATTAACAATTCTCTTTATGAGAAAGATCAATTTAGTTCAAGCTATTCCAAGTCAATGGTGAAACTTTTTGAATAAATACAACCCAATACTCAAGTGAGCCCGAATTGGTTGGCACTTAAGATATAAGTGAAAAACAGAGAGGGTGTGAGGAATGAGGCGCTAAAGAAACAATGGGAAGAAGGCAGATAGGCAGTATAAAGTGGCCGAGAATGAAGCGCAACAGCAGACAGAGAGTGACGGGGATTGCTGAGAGTCGCCTCGAACGCGGCAAGCGGCAGCAAGTAGGCACGTGAGGCAAGTGGCAAGTGGCCAGTGGCAACTTATGCGCTTGATGGTTGGCAGTTAATCCACTTAATGACCTCGATGATTTTATTGATGGGCCAACATATGGCAGTAAAAACAATAACAACAAAAAAAGAAAAAAACAAAACAGAAAAGGCAAAGAAAAAGTAAAAAAAAAAAACACCGAAAAATATCTCCACTGTGAGCCCGCCAGTTGCAAATGTGCGAATGAGCTGTGCGCCACTGTGCCGCAGTTTGCAAGTTTCCCTTTTATTGCCCATTTTGTGTTGAATGAAGTTTTGCTCTGCCTTTAATGCGAAACAATTTCTTACTTGCTAACACCAACAAGTTGTGAAAGTGTATGTAATTGAAGGAAAAAAAAACAAAAAACGAAAGTACGAAAAGAGGCGCAAATCGCTGCGATTGAGTTGCAAAGTGCGGGTGCATCGATGGTGGACGGTGGCGCTAAATGAAGAAAAACAGCCAGTAGTTAGCAGCGGCAACAGTTGGTGCTGATGAGTTGCATTGTTTGCATGCGCGAGAGGTGCTAAAGTCGCTGGCGTGCAATAACTACGCTAACGGTGTGCCTAAAATTGATAGTGATGATTATAGTGGCGCAGCCAGATACTTTGATCGTCGATTGAGTTGATAAATACTATCGAGTTCACATTCATGTTACGAGCCAGGTAGAAACGTTCTGCTCTGTTTGCTTGTGTCTTTATTAAGTGCTTCTGGATGTATGCGAACGCATTAGAAAACAATTTACACTGGGTTCAGCGCAGTTTTAGAGTAAATGTCGTAGTACATCAGGCCACTGGAGCTTCAATCAATATTTTTTTATTTTTTATTTAACGATGCTATGAATAAAACAGTAAACTATAAATAAGTTTAATTACTATGGAAGAGACCTTTCATCTGGGGAGAAACGAAAGTCTTGAAGTCGCCAATAGTGAATGGATTTCAATCAGCTTTTCAGATAGGGTCATCACTCATCCTGCAGTGAACAGTTTAGTGAATTCGAGAAAGAATATCAATAAAACTTAATGGACTTTGGAAAATTTTAGAAATCTGAGCTAGTGATAAAATATTCTAAGTGAAAAATTGAGGTATCGAGAAAAAGGAACAATAAACTATTCCACTTTCAGTGGAGTTCTTTTGAGAATTTTGATGAATCATCAGGTTAAGTTGGTTTAGGTTGCATGGTTGCCCACGAAGGAGGAGGCGTCCCTTGGACTGGTAAATAAGAAAGTATGCTTTGCTGTAGCATAGGAAAAAGAAGAACGGAGGGTGAAGTAAAACTAAAAGAGATAATACAGGGACCACGAGTAAGAATTGTTTATACAGCGTGTTTTTTTTAGAGGTTAGGTTTTCACGTTGGCACTACTTTTTTCGTAGATGGTCTTTTTGACAGCTGTCACTTGATTTATGCTCAGTTTGGTTTGCCATTTCATAATGAATAGACTTACACCTGAAATCGTGAAAATTTATTACGAAAATAATGGTTCGGTTCGCGCGACGCATCGCGCGCTGCGTCCAATATTCGGTCGACATAATCGTCTATCAGAGTCACTAATTCGATTAACCATGGATCGGTTTCATACCACGTTTGCTCTAGTGGATAATACGCATCCTCAGAGACGTCGTACAGTGCGCACCGAAGACGCTATTGCTGCTGTGGAGCAGAGTATCGAAGAAGACCCGATTGAGTCCATCCGCCATCGCGCGCAGCAATTGGAGATGTGCCCATCCACTTTATGGAAGATTTTGCGGAAGGATCTTGGTTTGCGGGCTTACAAAATCCAACTCGTGCAAGAATTGAAGCCGAACGACCATCAAGCGCGTCGCACGTTCGGTGAATGGGCCCAAAACGAGATGGCCACCGATCCCGATTTTCACAAGAAAATTTTGTTCAGCGATGAAGCTCACTTTTGGTTGAATGGGTATGTCAATAAGCAAAATTGTCGCATTTGGAGTGAACATAATCCACAAGCCATTGCTGAGACGCCGTTACATCCTCAAAAAGTCACTGTTTGGTGTGCTCTATGGGCAGAGGGAATCATTGGTCCATATTTCTTTAAAAATGAAGCCGGCCATAATGTTACAGTCAATGGAGAGCGCTATAGAGCCATGATTAATGACTTTTTCGTGCCTGAATTGGACGATGTTGATGTGGACGACCTTTGGTTCCAACAAGACGGCGCTACATGCCATACAGCCAACGCAACAATCGATTTATTGAAGGAAACTTTTGGTGAGCGCATTATCTCGCGCCGTGGACCTGTGGCGTGGCCTCCAAGATCGTGCGATATAACACCGCTGGACTATTTCTTGTGGGGCTATGTGAAGTCGCTTGTCTACGCAGATAAGCTCGAGACGATTGACGTCTTGGAAGAGAATATTCGGCGCGTTATTGCTGACATACGGCCCCAATTGCTGCAAAAAGTGGTCGAAAATTGGGCCTCCCGGCTGAATTTATTCGAGCCAGCCACGGCGGCCACTTGCCCGAAATCATTTTTAAAACATAATGGCAAACCCTTATCTTTATAATAAAGCTAAATTCTTGGCCATAACATTAAATTATATACGTTTTATTTCATCTTGAAAACCTAACCTCTAAAAAAAACACCCTTTAGGAAACAGCTGAGGTATGATAAGAAAATTTACTATCCTTTCTCATTTCTAATGGTACCTGATACCTTTTTTGCCATACATATGTATTAGGGCGGATCGATTTAAAAATCGCTCATTGAAAGAAACTCATTGAAAGAAACTAAAAAGTTCGACCCAAATTGGGGGACATCAGAATTCGTTTTAGAGGTATGGTTCCTTCGGCAAAGTTTCTTATTTTGATCCCTAGAATATGATTTTCACAGAGCAATGGGCGATTTTTTTGCCTCCCCACAAATCGACCCGGCCTAATATGTATGTATGTATTTATTGGTTTCTTCCTCCTGTTAGTGGTGTGCATTTCGATACTGTTCCATAAATGTCGTTGTTCCTTTCTCGTCATGGGTTAACATCTAATTAAGGAAGGGTGAGAAGCGAAGAGCAAAGGCTACATGATATACCCTTTGATCAAAAAGTACCGGGAATGTTTAATTTAAACGAACCGCACACGTGGGAACCGGTCCATATTTTTTCTTAAGTAAGTCACACACATGTGTGACACACATCTGCCACTTTTTAGCGCCATCGGATCATTAGAGTGATGCTGTACGTCGCAAACGGCCGGAAATGTGGGCAAGCAATTCTTGGATTTTGCATGATGATAACGCGCCATCGCACCGAGCCCAAATTGTGCTGTATTATTTGACCAAACACCAAGTAAATACCATCACATTCACCTGATATGGCCCCGTGCGACTTCTTTATGTTTCCCAGGCTGAAGTTACCACTTCGTGGAAGGAGATTTCAGTCGATAGAGGAGATTAAAGAGAATGCGACGAACGAGCTGAAGGCCACCCCTTCGTTGTCCTTCCAGGGCTGCACTGGGTTAAACGTTGGCACATGTGTGTTGCTTCAGACTGGTCATATTTTGAAGAAGATAAAATAAATTTGCGTGAAGTTTAACTCTGTTTTGCTTTATTTAAGTCTTCCCGGTACTTTTTGATTATATCCCGGTATGCTGGATATGCTGGCACCAAACTGCGGGCCTACCCCAAGCTAAGCCTTACTGGGGGGATATAATCAACAAAGATTTTAGTAAACTGAGAACGCTCATTTGCATTCTCATAAGCCTTTGCAGATTGTGCAGTTATCTGCTATTTGCAAAAGTTCAGGATGTGGGCCAATGATTCCTGCCCTTTCTGCGTCCAATCTCCGGAAACTCAAAAAAACCCGCTTCTCGAATTCGGTATCGTAGCGTAAAGAAGGAGTACGCATCTCGGTCTAGTACGAACAGAAGAGAAGCATATTTGCTCATCCCACACCAGCTCCATCCTTAGTTTATGGAGAGAAGTGGTACTGCAATGAGTAGAGGCGCAAATGATCTTGACTTCGAAATATAAATCTGCTTCCTCCCTCATTCATACATTTAATATCTAATTGTCTGATTGAGATCCACACTACCAGCGAGAGTTGCAGTAATTGTTTGTTCCAAAAGCTTTTTCGGGAATCTACAGCCCTACTGTGACTAGAAAGATCCCCAAACCAGTTCTTGGGACTTATATACTCTGGGACTAGTAATTTCAACTTTTTGGAAGTTTTAAAGAAAAAAATGCCTTTCTATAAAAAAAAAATTCACTTCAACTTGGTATAAAAATCTTGAAAATTTTTTTTAATCTATTTTGTTAGTTCAAATAGAAGAGAATTTAATACTGAAGGGAACAAGCTATGACTCATTTCAAAAGGTTCATTAGTTTTTCATTCATGTACGCCAATTCAAAGAAATCTTAAAAATGAGAAGTCGAGAAAAGGAGATAAAGTTTGTACTATAGCTGTCCGGTCACAGCGTAACTACCTAACGCTCGCCTACCTTTGGCTTTGTATCTACGAAAATATTGAGAATTAGGCTCTGTAACTTTGTGTGAATATTCTGAAATATATTAGGAATCGCTTAAAACGAAAAAAAAAAAAATTTACTTTTTTGACCTTATAAACCAAGCTCCCCCCTTAAGCTTAATCTCACCCTCTCCTTGCATGAAGAGATGACTTCACAGGTGTCCTGCCTTACTAACTCATCATCCAAAGGGTTTCTTTAAATTAACCTGTGACTTGCTATTCATACAATTTTTGTAACAAATTATTCAGCTCCAAACGAAAGGGAAGTCAGACATTACTGGACTAATTTTGAATACACCGTTTGTGACCCTAGTGCCTTGCTTGCTACTTGACTGTCGGCATAAATTGACCGATTTTTTTGTTAGCAGTAAACTTCACTTGGGAAACACGGCTATGCTTTGGAAGTCCGAATTCGAGGTTAATGCAGAAGACGAGAGTTCTCGCAGAAACTCTACCAACTAGAAGTAGTTTTATGTTACGGCGGTGGATCACATACCCCATTTTAAGGGGGGGGGATGTTCGATATTTACATAAAATTTCGAGTTTTTCACACCTTGACAGCCATCCCGGAGTTTTTATTAAAATCTAGCTTGTGATGTGAACTAATATGTGTCTGAGAAAAAACCCATCGAGGTAAATCTAAGTTACTGAGTTTTAACACGAGTCGAAAGCAATCCAAAATAATGCAAAACAAAGCGCAGCATTAACTAGGAAATTTCAAACAGTTCAGTCATAGTGCAGCTTCAAATATTCGCTTAACTGCAAAAGCTAGGCGCGAACAGCAAAGTTTTATATTCTTATTGCTGTTGTTTTTCGAACGTAAATGGGTGCATCTTTACCTACACACATAAAATAGACGCTGAGAACTGTACAAAAACCTGAATGAAAGTAAATCGATAGCAAAAGCAACAGTCCAAGTGCGTAATTTTCCTCTTACTGTTGCTTCACTTCATGTCGCGAAAATCTTCACAGCACAGCAACAGTCGAGTTCCTTTTTCAGTACTGGAAGAAAAGCATTGTGTCATAGGCTTTAAAACTTCTACGAAGCACAGCAAAGTCGAAGGAAATGAAATAAAAGAAATGAAAGGATTTAGTCCTAGGAAGTGTAATAGTTTCAAAGGTTACTTAGAGAACCAATGCGGGCTGAAATGAAAGTTCCATAGGCAGTTCATATCCACCTCCGATAGAACTTGAGGCGTGTTGATGAGGTGGGCCCCTAGTAATTTGAATGTTAGTCTCGTGAAAGTAGGTAAACTGAGGATAGTATGAGATGCTATGCCACTTCATCATCTCAGTTTCCACACTGGGAGATAGTCATTAAGTCTAACATCATAAACCCGGATGCCCGGTGGAAGTTGTCGAAGACTTCTGCTACCTCCGCACTATCATGACAGACGGCAGAGCAGATGAAGATGTCAACAGCAGGCTAAACAAAGCAAGGATGGCGTTCGGGCGAATGCATACAGTATGGATGAGTTCGCAAATCTCCAGGCACACTAAACTGTGAATATTCAGCTCATGTGTGAAGTCAGTATTGTTGAATGGAAGTCAAACATGGCAGGTCTCTAACACCATCCCACAGAGGTTACAACAATCTTTCGTCAACAAATGCCTCCGCATTAACTACAAAATATTCGGCCCGAACACCATCAGCAACGACGGGCTGGGGAGATCAACGAACGAATAGCCCATCCAATGGCCAATCAAATGCAGAAAGTGGCGATGGATAGGTCGCACGCTTAGAAACTCACCAGATAGCATCACGAGAATGGCAAAAGACTGGAACCCGCCGTAAGGGAGCAGAGTCGAGGTCGGTCAAAGATTACAGGCAGATGGCCGATGTTGCGCGAGCTAGTAGATGCCGATAACACATGGGACGGTGCAAAAATAATAGCCCAGATCTGTGTACAATGCAAGAGTCTTGTCGAGACCTATGCTCCCGAGCGGAATGAACAAGGATATAAAAGAAATTTGGCTGAGAAGCCTGAGAAGCTCCCGCGACTACCGGTGATCACCCAATGTAGAGTTAAATAAATGGATTTAAGTCAATAGTATGAAAAAACCCAGTTGGTCTACTTGAAGGTTAACGGAAAACAAAGATTTCGATTTTTGCGGAATATACCGAGCTTTGAATAAAGCGTTTCCTCCAGCTTACCAAAGTAAATGTCTGGCATTTATGTATGAAAATAAAATTCATTTTAGTACTCATTTGAGACGCCTGGTGGTTGATAGTGTGTTTTGTGTTTTTTGTTGTTAATGTTCTTGGATCTTTCTTTCCTATCAATACGCTTCTCATATAAAATACATCCTTTAGTTATTTTGTATACTCACACACATATACATACATACACATGTATGCATACTATGCATATAGTAAACAAATTTATTTTTATCCTGCAATCGAATTGGCCTTTAACGGTACTCTCCGCGCGTACGCACAAGCCAGAGTGTCTGCACCTAAAAGAGCAAAGCAGTAAATTGCTTTTTAACTTGTAAACCGGAAGAGTTGCCGCTGGCGTTAAGGTAGAGCTCAGCCGAGGAGCAATATATATCGGCAGCCGGAAGCGAAAGGACGTTGCTAAGTTAAAATGCATACTTGGAGCAGCACAAACCGGTAGTGTCTGCATTTTTAATAGCCAAATAAGTGCGCGGCAAATGTTGTTATTTACACAAAAGCTTTGGTCGAAAAGGAAGTACGATTGCAAATATATTTACACACAGTTGGTTGTGTGTGTGTGTGTGTGTGTGTGTGTGTGTGGGGAAGGATTTAAGAAGACTAAGAGTACAATCATGCAAAGATAGTTGGAGGAGCGTCGTATGTACGTAGTGCATGAGTAAAATTGAGTAGCGCCAATAGAGCTGAGGAGGTAGAGCGGTAATATGGTACACTAACTGATGGAATGGGGAGGCGAGCAAACTCAAAGGACTTTTAATCTTAGCGCGGAAGTGAGTAGGGTAGCTGCTGGGGTTGCGCATGATTTTGTTTTTGTTTTTGTAAACTTGTAATACATTTTTGTAGATTTTTTTTTGATTCTACAGCTACTGAAATTGTAGAGATTTTCATAGGAAAAAAGTCAAGTACAATGCTAAACTTATGTAGATTTATTTTTTCTTTGACTTGATTCTAAATAGGCGAAGAGGGGCTGGTTGTTTGATTTCTGCTATTTACTGAGAAAGGCGGAAGTATGAAAGAGCACTAAGAAGTATTAAATAAATAGTTAATACATACTAACATGCATATGCATATAGATAAGTAAATATAGATATTAGGGCGGGTCGATTTAAAAATTGCTCAATGCTCTGTGAGAATCGTATTCTAGGGATCAAAATAAGAAACTTTGCCGAAGGAACCATACCTCTAAAACGAATTCTGATGCCCCCCAATTTGGGTCGAATGAAAAATCCCACTTTGACCCATTTAGAGTGCTCCAATCGAGTCCAAATGTATGACCGACCCCCACTAACTTTGGACGGCCGATCCACCCATGCCAGTGACACACCCCCTGGAACTCCCCTGGGGGTTCCCCATACAATCATTTCAAAATATCATCATTTTTGGCCTTTACATGAGAAAAGAAACTAAAAAGTTCGACCCAAATTGGGGGACATCAGAATTCGTTTTAGAGGTATGGTTCCTTCGGCAAAGTTTCTTATTTGAATCCCTAGAATATGATTTTCACAGAGCAATGGGCGATTTTTTTGCCTCCCACAATTCGACCCGGCCTAATAGATATACATCCATATATAAGATCATACATTAGGGTGCATGCAGGTAGGTAAAATGCCAAGAGTGACCCAGGCACACTTCAAGTAGCACTTACGTGCCGTTTTGATACCATAATGTGGACCATTACCTCTGCAAAGTAAAATTATTGGGAAGAAAAAACCTTCTAGAGCCATCCAGTGCTGTTGATGTAGTGGAGGAGAGAAAAATAATCTAGGCTGGAGAATTACTTCAAGTCATCCCCAAAGGGCACGCTAAGGAATCTCAAGCGCCTAGCTGCCAGAGCCGGACATTAGCAGAGAAACTGTTCAATAGTCTCTTTCTCTGTAGGATCCCCACAGCTTCTGCAATGGGGGCATGAGTACCGATCACCCAGTGACCAGTGAACACCGCAATGAGTTTGGAAATTGAATGGCGGGGGATTCCCCTCACCTTAAGCGTTCTGTTTCTATCGTATTGGGGCCATAGTGTTTTCGAAATAGCACAAGATGAGACAGACTTCCATATGTATTGCGCTTTTTTAGAAAGAAATTGTGTAGATTCCCTTTAACAACTGACAAAGGGACACCGACGTCTGAGAGGGGGACAGCTGAAACCGGTTCTGTCGACCCCTTCCTGGCAAGCTCGTCGGCAATTTCATTTCCCTCTATATTCCTGTGTCCAGGAACGCTGATAAGGGAGATATTTCTTGCTCGATCGAGGTGTTTGAGTTCCTCCTTACAGGAGTTCACCAGAAGAGAGCTGCAATACGGCGACGACAGTGCCTTGATCGCAGATTGGAGATCAGAAAAAATATTAATGTCTCCCTCCCAACAGCGATCTTGAAGCATTTTGCATGCCTGCAGGATCGCGAAGACCTCTGCTTGAAAAACGCTGCTCGTTTCCGGCAGTTTAAAGGAGACGGAAATACTGGCTGATTCAGAGAAAACTCCCGCTTCCACCCCAGAATCCATTTTGGATCCGTCAGTAAACAGAGGTACCCATATCCGGGTCGACTCTCCCCTTCTTCCAGTCTTGCCTGCTCGGAAAGATAGTCCTAGCATAACCCTCAAAACACAGTTTGCGGATGGAGAGATCATTGAGAAGAACAGAGAAGGAAGGGAGGGTGCATCCATACACAAATCAAAAAAAAACAAACAAAAAATATATCGGTACTGCTTTTTCATCGGAATTATACAACTTTATAAATTTTTTAACTTCCGCCAAAATATTATTTAAAATTAAATAGTATTAAATTCAGAAACATGTTTTGGCTTATGGTTAATCCATACACTTTATTCACTTACAATAAAATACTTTTCTATAAGCAAATGCTAAAACTAACTATGGGGTTGCTTAAGCTCCACAACATGCTTCATATTCAAAGGTTCCAGAATAAAGCCTTGTGATGCGCTACTAACGTGCCACGGTATGTATGCAACAGCGACCTTGAACGCGATCTTGGCATACAGCCAGTTCTGTCGTAATTAGAGAAAATTCTGAATATGAATCTTCATATTCATACAGCGAATTTTCAGACCTCACCGAACAATACAAATGGCTTGAAAGGTTGAAACGCAAAAAGCCGCGCCTCCTCATCCAGTAATCAACTTATTTGAAAGTCTTGTGCAAAGCATCATCATATTATGTAGTTGTATTATACGTAAACCAAAGAAAACAGGTCTCATAAACGCAAATTACATCGACTACAGAATATTCGAAAGTGTTCTTAGTAACATCAAGTTTTTCTTGACTAAGGCTACATGCATTAAAATGTACTACATTAAAACCATCATTTTGTTTGCACATAATATGAGTGAGAATTTTCTTATTTCCATTAAAGCTGGAACTCAGTTTAGCGAACAGACTTATAAATTTAAGTAATGCATTCATCTTTTCGTCGATTTCAAAGCTGCATTCGGCAGTACGAAAAGGAGTTATCTGTATGCCGCGAAGTCAGAATTTGGTATCCCCACAAAACTAATACGGCCTTGCAAGATGACGTTGCTCAACACCAGCAGCGCCGTGAGAATTGGGAAGGACCTCTCCGAGCCGTTTGATACCAAACGAGGTTGCAGACAGGGTGACTCGCTGTCGTGTGACTTCTTTAACCTGATGTTGGAGAGCATCGTACGAGCCGCATAACTAAATCGCTCAGGCACAATATTTTATAAGAGCGTACAATTGTTGGCGTATGCCGATGATATCGACATCATCGGCCTTAACAACCGCGCTGTTAGTTCTGCCTTCTCCAAACTGGATAAGGAGGCAAAGCGAATGGGTCTGGTGGTGAACGAGGACAAAACGAAGTACCTCCTGTGTTCAATCAAACACTCGGCGCACTCGCGTATCGGCACCCACGTCACTGTTGACAGTTATAATTTTGAGGTTGTAAAAGACTTCGTTTATTTAGGAACCAGCATTAACACCGATAACAATGTCAGCCTCGAAATCCAACGCAGAATCTCTCTTGCCAACAAGTGCTGCTTTGGACTAAGTAGGCAACTGAGCAGTAAAGTCCTCTCTCGACGAGCTAAACTAACACTCTACAAAGCTCTCATCATGCCCGTCCTAACGTATGGCGCAGAAGCTTGGACGATGACAACATCCGATGAGGCGACGCTTGGAGTGTTTGAGAGAAAGATTCTGCGTAAGATTTTTGGACCTTTGCACGTTGGCAACGACGAATATCGCAGACGATGGAACGATGAGCTGTATGAGCTTTACGATGACATAGACATAGCGAAGCGAATAAAGATCCAGCGGCTATGTTGGCTGGATCATGTCGTCCGAATGGATACAAACGCTCCGGCTTTGAAAGTCTTCGATGCGGTACCGGCTGGTGGTAGCAGAGGCAGAGGGCGGCCTCCTCTGCGTTGGAAAGATCAGGTGGAGAAGGGCATGAATTCATTTGGTGTGTCCAATTGGCGCCGGTTAGCACGAGAAAGAAACAACTGGCGCGCTTTGTTAAACTCGGCGAAAATTAGTCACCCTAACTTCTTTGCATTTAGGGCTAACGCTTACATACACATAACCTCGAATAGTGAAAGAAGCTGTGATTTTTTGTTCTCGCCTGAACTGCATTGCAAAACGCATTAGTTCGCGATTGCTTTTTGTCAGACATTCGTGTATGTGTAGTTTGCCTTCTGATTTGAGTCCAGCATCGCAGAGTAATAGCGGCCGCTTTTTTGCTTTGCAATAATTAGCCACTGATTTGAACATTTTTGAGCGATCTGCAGAAAATGTTAATTTAATTATAACAGCAGACGCAGTGGAGCTGCTCTGCTAACGCAGTCGAAAGGCGGAGGAAATTTGTGGCGCTGGCATATTGAGAGTATGACACAGGCTACCAAAAACATTATCAATATTCTCACCATCCATGTGCGGCAAACTGTTGATGATGAGATCGGTGGAGACGGCTTGATTGTGGCACTCATCCAGTTGAGTCTTCAGTAGTGCGATTTCACCTGTAGTTGACCATTCAGTTGAGTTTGTGCTTTGGCTTTCCCCACACATTCTTCCATTATTTTCATGGCTTTCCGCAGATTCGCCATCTCAGTCGCTATTTCGCCAAACCGCTGCATTACGCGCTGATCGGAAGTTTTCACTCTTTCGGAAATCTCTCGACGCCTTCTTTGCAACTCGAGTTGTTTCTTTATCCGGTCAAGCCAGAAAGGAGGTGGTGAGCTCCCTTTTTTCTCCGCTTTAGTTAGAGTGCTCGCGCTGCTTACCGTTTGGCGTGTAATTTTTTGAAGTAAATCTTAGCATTTTTTCGATATATTTTGGCGAAAGTAATAAAATATAGTAAATTTAAAATTCTGTTAGAGAAAACGCAGATTTCTTGATGTGCACCCTAATATATAATATATGCGAAGTAAAAGAGTTTGAGCCAGTAAATGCTTTAGTACAACCACCATGAAAAATGAGTATTTGCAAATCTCATCAATAATGGTAGTCTTACATGAGAATGTATTAGTATATTTTGAAGTCAGATGAAATATAATAAGTATTAAATGAGACTAAGTCCAGGCGGCCGCCGTAGCCGAATGGGTTGGTGCGTGACAACCATTCCGAATTCACATAAAGAACCTAGGATCGAACCTCGGTGAAACACACCAATATTAAGTATGGGTAATGGCAAACTTCCGAGCGTATTTCTGCAGTGAAAAAGCTCCTCATAAAAATATCTGCTATTCGGAGTCGGCTTAAAACTGTAGGTCCCTCCATTTATGGAACAGCATCAAGACGCACACCACAAATAGGAGGAGGAGCTCGGCCAAACACCCAAAAAGGTTGTACGCGCCAATTTTATATACATATATAAGTGTATTCAGGCTGCTCTGTGTGATACCATTTTTGGAGAGTCGGAAATTCCTTTGTTCCACCGTTTTAGGTATGGTTAGACGATGCCCCTGAAGGGTTCGATGAAGGTAAACATGTTTTTTTGGTATTTTGCAATGTTGTCGTAGAATTATTATAGAGAAAGAGGCCATTAAAATAAGTGTATCGGGAGTCTAAATCTAATTTAGAAATTTATAAAATAATACATTTTGCCTTCTGGGGGGTTAATTCCCAGCCAAATTGACTAAAAAAAATTTTGGAGTTAAATTTTTTGTGTTGTTTGCATTCGTTGGTAGAAAAGTAAAAGGAAAATTGCATATTAAAAAAAAATTGACCTGATTTTTTGAAAAAAAAAATTTGGTAGAAAAGTTCGAAATTAGAAAATTTTTTTTTTTTTAATTCGCATCGAAAAAATGTTTTTTTTGAGTTAAAAAATTGAGTAAAAAAATTTTTTGTGGCTTTAATTTTTTTATGTGGCTTGCATTCGATGGTAGAAAAGTAAGAAAAAAATTACATGTAAAGAAAAAAATTGTGCTGATTTTTTCAAGAAAATTCGTGTCGAAAGAAAGTTTTTTTTTTTATTCTATGCACTCGCTGGTAGAAAAGTAAAAAATCAGGAATAAAAAAATGATAAAAATTTAAATAAAAAAAATGATAAAATTTTTTTTTTTTTTTAAATTTGCGTCGAAAATATTGTTTTTTTTTCAGCCAAGAAATTGTTTAAAAAGAGTTTTTTTGGACTTAAATTTCTTGTGGTTTTTGCATTTGATGGTAGAAAGGTAAAAAGTAAATCAGATATTAAAAAAAATTTATCTGATTTTTCAAGAAATTTCAAGTCGAAGGAAAGTTTTTTTGGATTTTATGCACTCGCTGGTAGAAAAGTAGAAAATTAGAAAAAATAAAAATAAATATAAAATTATAAAAAGTAAGTATAAAAATCGGAGAAATGTTTTGTTTTGAGTTCAGTTGCTTGTATAAATTAAATTAAATTATTATTATGTGTATATATTAATTTATTCATATTCGACGGCAAGAAATTATTTAAAAAAATAAATTCACCATTTTTCGTTTTAATAAAAACATTGGAAAATTTTACTGTAATTTAGTAAGTGAAATTTTTTACTGAAATTTAGTAAGTGAGATCATCCACTTTGCCTGAAAGAAGAAAATGTTGCTATACAAAGAAACATAGATTTAATTATACTAGATTAGATTTGTGGAGAGTTGTACAAGCCCAAGCACTCAGTCAGGAAGAGCATTATTGTACTAAACACGGATACATTACAGTATAAGGAATAGAGAGCCAGGATAGATAAAATATTGATGGAAAGACGGGCAAATTGGTTGGAGGTCACTCTTCCGTGAATCTTTTGGATTTATTGATGAATCTTAAGAGAATCTTCATGCTCAGAACATCGCACCCCAACAGCCTAAGTCTGATTCGAGAGAACGCCGGACAGCTACAGAGAAAATGCTCTGCAGTGCCCTCATTTTCACGACAAGACAGGTATATTGGATAATCAATGATTCCCATATGCTGCCCACAGACGTTGCGCCCTGTGATTGCAACTACCAGAACTCTCAAGCCCTTTCTAGTAAGTTTTAGGTCTTAGCACTTAGCTATTCTGCAGCAGCCCAACTCAGACCAACGTCTTTTATGAGTAGATCTCCTGAAATAGTCAATCCATAGTTGAACTGATGCAGAAGCGGCATAGAAGCTCCAGCCAACGTCTTTGCTACTTTTGCATCACTTTGATTGAAAATAATTTTTTAAGCACTCGTCACCTGTGAACTGAAGGATTAATTTTCCAACAACCTGTACTTGACACTTTGCTTGTTTTAGAGTAAAACCTTCCATTTTCTAGTCAATAGAAGCGGCTGCCGTAGCCGAATCGGTTGGCACAAAAATATTTCTGGGCTTGGTCCACCAAATGATGGAAAAATGTTTTTTGTAATAGTGATCCCCTGCGAGTGTATTTTTGTCATGGAAAAAGGTCTTCATAAAAAACCATTTGGTGTTCAGGTACGGCATAAAACTGGAACCTAAAGTTCTATTTGTGACACAACATCAGTGCTCATAGTACAAATAGGAGGAAGAGCTCGATATCGGGGCTGGGACTCAAAGTGTAACCAATTAAAGAGGTCATAAATTTAGTTCGGAAAATTATTTTTATTCAATTCAAAGCAAAAAATGTGTGAAAGTAATACAAAATTAAGAATCAATTTGCTTTTGCTCGATATGACCACCTTTTGTCTTGACTACGGCCTTGAGATGGTCCAGAAACGAATCGCAAGCTGCCCGAATAGAACTTGCAGGTACAATGTGACAGCGCCCCGAAACGGATGAATATTTAAGTTCGGACTTTGCTCTCCAAATTGGCCCAAAGAGAATAATCCTTCGGACTCGCGTCTGGTGTATTTGAGAACCATCGTGTGAAGTTCGGATCGTAGTTTTTTAGCCATGCTTGCTTCACTCGAGCCTTGTGAGACGGTGCAGAGTCCTGTTGAAACGTCCATGGCCTGCCACCGAAATGTTTGTTTGCCCACGGCTTCAAAGAAACCTCTAGAGTACTTTCCCGATTATATTTCGCATTTACCTTGACTCCAGGCTCAATCAAAACTATTGGAGAGCGCCCATCTGCGGTTACAGCGGTCCAAACCATTACCTGTGGCGGGTGCTGCCTCCTGGTGACCAATCGATGACTCAAATTCTTGTATGAACGGTCGGTCAAATAAACCCTACCGTTTTGGGAGTTTACGAATCCCTCAATTTGAAAAATGTTCTTGTCAGAAAACACAATGTTCGGAAATTGACCGCTTTCGGCCAAGTGAAGCAACTTGTTCGCTCTCTCAAGTTTGACTTGTTGCAGCTTTCGTGTGAGATCATGCGCCTTTTGAATCTTGTAAGGTTTGACTTTGAGATCATTTTTCAGTATGCGGCGGATGCTACGGTGAGATATTTTCAGTTCCTTCGTCGTCATTTGATGGGCACTTACTTGGGTATTTCGTTCAAGTTGCTTCTTCACTTTTTGAAACACGTGACGTTGCAGTCTTATGATGAGCACCTTCATGAAGTTTCGCGATGCTACCAGTATAATTGCAACGAGTAATGTTGCGATAAACAAACACTTTATTTGCTTTAGGGTGCTCGAGTTCACGAACAATTGCTGGTTATGATTTTCCAGCAAATTATAATTCAAACACACTATATCACACTATTACGTTTGAAATCCATTACTGATTTTCTTTTTTTCGGGTTTACTCTCGGCCAAACGCTTCCGCGCGCTTGTAAACAATACTCTGGACTGTCATTTAGCCAACTAACAGGCAGCTGGTACCCGTGCATCTGCTGCGCGAGTGGTCTGAAGTTGGTTACACTTCGAGTGTCGGACCCTGTACATTTTGTTGAAAGTAAAAGTTAGTTTGTTCTACTCTCAAGTTGCCCTCAAATACCGTATGCACCCTGTATATTTAGTACCACCAGATCGGGTTTTACATAGTTTACATTCAGCTAGCGCGACCTCAGTAGCCCAGCTGTCAATGTCCATTAGTGTTTGGTGCATTAAAGAACAAAATCAGTTGGAGCATACACGGCTTACTATCACACGAGACGTCATTCGTCCACAAATTTCGTACTGCGGAGGTATGGTACTGAGTTTTTGTTACTTTTCTTAAACCCAACATAATTATTATTGTAAGAGAAAAAGCGATTTAAAAATAAAGTCAACAGGCCACCTTGTGAAAGCTAAGCTTAAAGTGAACCTAAAACCTCTGTTAATTGTTATTTTTTGTTTTTAGATTTTCCACGCCAAAAAGTCAATTTGCATTCCAGTCATTTCTCGTGATTTGCATATTTGACCCATTCCTGGCACGCAGTAATTACTTCAATATTGAAATTTGTTTTCCTTTCCTAATCAAAATACATCAAATATTAATAAAATCATTATTTATTTGCAAGTTTGACAGCAAACTCAATTAGGCGCAACTAATTAATTAAACAGCAGTAGCGAGTGGCTGATGGCCTGCGAGACAAGGTGCCAGAAAAAAAGCTAAATAAATTAGAGTAGCAAAAAGTAAAACTTTAGACAGCTTTTGCATAATGATAGGACCAACAACTATAGTGCAAAGAAGTGTTTAAGCTTGTCAATATTTATTCATAAGTTGCAGCATCTCAGATTAAGGCATGAATAAATTATTATGTCGTATTTGCCACACACTTTTCTGTTGTTGTGAATATCATAATCAGCTTTGCTGTGGCGCTTGTTGCATCAGTTGGTTGCCAGATATACGCGTCAACTTATGAGATATGGCGAGTTACACTTTTAATGCAAAAAATTTGTTGAACACGTTTTTGTTTACTGGAAAAAGCAAAAAAAAAATAAAAATAAATAAAAAAAGGGGGATATATTAATTACACACCACATAGTGCAAGGTTTCAGTAAAAGTTTGTTCTTTGCGATTCTTCACGAGCACACTTTTTGTGGATTACATTTGAAAAGGGCCTTTAAAATTCCGATTAAAAGCAAGAGTAATACAAAAGCGATAAAAAATTGGCTGCTTGCATAAAACTTTATGTTTATATAATCTATCATTTTTTTTTTGTAGTCGTAGTTTAACCGCGCTACACTTCCACGTCTCTGTTTAATTTTTTCATGCAGTCGATGTGGTTAGTTGCAACCACATTTCAGACTCTATTATTTACTTGCTGGCACTTTTTGTTGGCTTGTTGCTTTATCATTTTTTTCGCTCTCACTCAACCTTCTTTTTCATTCTCTTTTTGACAGTTTCGCAGCGTTTTTTGGCTTTCCATAAAATCATTTATCATTTAAGTTGATCCTTTTTTTAAATACTTTTTATTCATTGGCAAATGGTAAATCCATGGTTTTAAATTTTTGCAGCCTTTATGTGCTGGCGGTTTCAAAGTATTTCGTAATTAAGTACAAGATAGCGGACGCACGCTGAAGCAGTTGGAGGCAGTGGTTGTTTGGAGTGTAAAAAATAGTAGACCTTTGGCGTCAAAAACAAACAAAAAAAACGAAATAAAAAATACTTAAAATATCGATAGCTTACGTATGCATATAAACAAAGAGTGTTTGTTATAACGTCGGTGAGGATATACTTTAATCTGTTTAAGAAATCAACGATCTTGGTGCTATGCAATGATGCGGCAGCGAGAGTACAGCGTTAGCTCAGCAGAGTGGGTCTAGAACTGGCAGCCAAAAAAAAAATACGGAGGCACTGCTGAAAAGTGTGCGAAAGAGAAAGGTGACTATGAAACTCTCAGTTGGTGGTCACGAGATATTGTCAAAAGTGGCAATAAAATACCTAGAAGTAATGATCGACACGAGATTGAGCTTTAATCAGCATCTAGCAGCAGTCAATAACAAAGCAGCGGCTGTATTGGGGGCTCTCACAAAAATACTACGTAAAATATGTGGTCAGAAAGGGGCAAAAAGGCGAGTCGTGGACTCGATCGTATACGTGAAATGGGGCGCACACGCAGGCGGAGCGCATTACGGGTATTATGCGCATAGAGAACGGTATGAGACGTTGCAAGATGTGTTGTAGTCAGAAAATTACCACATGATATTCACGCCCTATAGCGAAGAAGGACTAACACCAACGGCAGCCATCGAGAGAGAGAGAGCGATCAAAGTTCGACTGGCAAAGATGATGGGAAGAGTCATCTTAAGGGCGATGGATGTACAAGTTAATACCACATCACTAAGAGTGGGTGAAAAGAAGGTATGGAGATACCGATACTCATAATAACATCAGACAGAAGACAAGACGTTAGTTCGTAAATACTGCGCTATCGCAAAGTTGCTGATGTTCCATTTCGCTCAGAACCATCTATCAAATAGTGGGAGGAATCAACATTTTGGTTTTAACCTCCTCCCCTAAAAGAGGAGACCTAGGTGTTGTTTTCGATGCACGTTTTATATTTCATAATCAGATAGACCTTATTCTATCTAAGACGAAATAACTCGACCCTTATAATCTTAAGTTTGACCACTTCTTTATAAACAGAATTCAACGAGTACAAAAAATAATTTCTTAAGCATTTTTCTCTTCCCTGAATTCCTCCAATCCTGTCATACCATATAAATTTTGCCTTCTAATTAGTATTAAACAATTACCTGGTAGCAGATCGATTTTGTCGCTATTTTTTTTAATATTATCAAGGGGGAAATTACCTGTTCCTTTCTTTTAGAAATGATTAACTTCTCGGTCTCTAGCAGGTCTCTCCGTCACGAATATCCATTGTATTTCAATAGGCTCAGACCCAATTATGCCTGGAATGCTCCTATTGCTCGCACTATTCCTGAACTCAATGAGATCTCGAATTCTTTAGACATATGATACATAGGTTTTACCTCATCTAAACTATCTTTTTCTGCTCAATTAAATTTTGTATTGTAGTTTAACTATTTGATAACGATATTTTCACAGAAGTAGTCAGTGTGACAAATTGTTTATTGATATTTTCTATGCTAGCCGATTTAAAAGTTTTCGAGGGGTTTTGGGGTTATTTTAGCTTAAGAATTGTTCATAAATAGAGTTACGCCGTAGCAACATTTATAAATCTGAAAAAATATGATAACATTTGCGACGATAAAAAGAGCAGACAAAATTTTTTCATGCATTGTTTTTTTCCATTTTCAAATTCTAATCTATTAAATTTGAACAATAAGTAATTATTTTTGAAGTAGTATTGGAATTCTTTTTCTCAACCAATTTTGGATAAACATGCAATTTTGCTTCAGATTAAATTCAATTCATGTTGCATTATATTATTTCCTAAGTGTTATGATACATTTGTTTTTTTTTTATATTGTAAATTCTGAGCAGACAAAATGAAGTGAAAATATATCAACAGAAGCCAAAGTAAATTTTTCAAAAAGTTTTTTGATGTGCTTGATCCAGTGCTTATAATTGCGTTGTTGGTTCAGGTTTATGAGATATTTTAACCTAGAAATGCAAAAGACGGCATTTTGATTTATATTTGCAGTTACATAGCATTAGAATTCCTTTTTTTAAACCTATATTTACGTTGTATGTTCAAGTAGAAGTCAAAAAGTCTTTAAGTATAAGCCGCTGAGTTTGTTCCAATATGCTTTTTAGCCATATTTAAAATTTTTTTTAATTTACAAATTTTTCAGTATTCAAAAATTTGCTGAGAACCAGTTAGAAATTTTTAATTTTCGGCGTCTCAATAACTTCCTAAGCCATTACATCTAAAAATCTATTAAAAATTATACCCAGAAAAAGTAATTTATTTAAAGCATTTTATTAACCTGTGTAATCACTAAGGTATACAGTGAGTTCTTGGAATGTGACTCCTTCGATTACTTTCCTTACGATGTGTGAAGTCTCCAACCTACGGCGATAAACTAAAAATAATTGATTACTTGAGTTATTATTGCCGAAATACAGCCCGAATTACTGCTGAGAATATGACAAACATTAAGATCATAAAACAACACAGACATAAATGGGTTCTGTTTTTTTATATGGAACTAGTTTCCTAAGGAACTAGTATGGAACTAGTTTGATATGAAACTAGACTACCTATATTTGAGAGCCTATCACGTCGGATATTGGAAAAAGTTAAACCCCATATCCTTATTTTTCTCAAAAACCTGATATGCTAGAGGCTTCAACTGTTACTCTGTACGCTGTAATAATCATATACCAATACTACAATAATCATATAAGCTTGTTTAAAAAAAAAAAATATATATATATAAAGCGTTTTTCAGTAAGAGCGCTTCAACTTTGTTTTGAATAAAACACAAACGGTTTGACTTTTTTAACTAATTTTTTTGAAGTGAAAACTTCTTTAGAATCGTTGGGAGTGTTTTGAGACTCGATGAAACGAAAAAGCGACACCAAAAAGAAGAAGAAAAAAGATATACGTATATATATGTATGTACAGAAAATGCTTCATTACCAGGCACACAGAAGGATGGCATAAGCAAATTAAAATTTGTGAATTTATATATGTATGTATATATGCGGATATATGTATATATGTTGTGTGTATGTACATATGTGCCTCGCCACAGCAAAACATACGGTAAAATTTCTCAAGAAATCCAGCACGCATTCATAGGCACAGCATTGCATGTACAGTAGGGCGGGTCGATTTAAAAATCGCTCATTGTTCTATGAAAATCGTATTCTAGGGATCAAAATAAGAAACTTTGCCGAAGGAACCATACCTCTAAAACGAATTCTGATGTCCCCCAATTTCAAAATATCATCATTTTTGGCCTTTACATGAAAAAATCAGCTAAATGGCTATGTTTTTTTCTTTATTTTTATTTATTTATAATATTATCTATTTTTTCTCTTAAGAAATTTATTTAGTCAGAACATATGTATTGTAAATGAATGAATGTGAGTTATAGAAAAGAAACTAAAAAGTTCGACCCATATTGGGGGACATCAGAAATCGTTTTAGAGGTATGGTTCCTTCGGCAAAATTTCTTATTCTGATCCCTAGAATATGATTTTCACAGAGCAATGGGCGATTTATTTGCCTTCCCACAAATCGACCCGGCCTAATGTACAGTAACCTTGAACAGGCAGCTGCGGTTGTCGAGCATTTAGAAACATATATTTACATACATATATGGGTGCAAACATATTTACGGAGCCGCGGGCACTCGACTTGACAAAAATTGAATATTGGCAAATAATTCTACGCGAAATATTCCAATATTGACTATTTTCGAATTGTCGAGAAAATTAGCATATGGGCGGCTCGTTTTATGAATGAAAGTACTTGCTCTTAGAACTATGAGCTCGAATTTATAAAT
Organism: Anastrepha ludens; assembly: GCF_028408465.1. Lineage (NCBI taxonomy): Eukaryota > Metazoa > Arthropoda > Insecta > Diptera > Tephritidae > Anastrepha > Anastrepha ludens. The sequence goes on along the minus strand of NC_071502.1, from coordinate 93,286,585 downwards.
CAATTTTTTGATGATGAGTTTTTGTTGCACAGTACAATAGTTGAAACTGTTCGGCGCCGCCACGACTGTTCAGCGCTATGGCAACTAGGATGAGGGCGCTACGCCTGCGCCTATTAATGCATTTTGTTCTTGTAGTCGCTAGGCATAGAATTTTAGCTTTGGACGACATACGCATTTACAGGAATAAAGTGAGTGGCCTGTGTGTGCGGTTGTATGTAGATGCATATGTGTATATTAATAAGCATTGTTTTGCTGGAAGTTCAGAACACAAATATGTATAGGCTAGGCCATAGTATAGCATACATACATATGTATAAAAAATTCAAACCAAGCGTCCTACGAATGTTTGTGTGTATGTTGGTAAGTCTGTATAATATACGCGTTACGACGCTCATAATAGCAACCGCGTGCGCTGTATTGCGTCCGTATTTTTATATTCGTAAATATTTTCATTTTTAAATATTTACCGCAATTGTAGGCGGTGTTGCAATATACCACAATCAAAATGACGGTGCTCGTATTGTAACTCCACAGATAGATCTGAATGCACAGCAACTAGAATCACTGTCTGGTCAGCTCTCTAAAGTTGGAGAAATATGTGCATGCGAAACCAGATTGGCAATGGAAAAACAGTTTTAATTGTGGCAATTTATATTTCACCGAATCAATCAATAAATAGCAGAGCGGAATTCATTCACGAAAATTTAATAAAGTATACACCAGAAGTATAGCGGATACTTGGAAAAGATTACGATAAAGTTCCAATGATTTTAAGTGGCGATTTTAACGTAAATTTTGCATTGGACACAGCGGTTCCTTTAATTGACGTTCTCAATACAACATTCAATTTAAAAATGTGTAACAATCGCACTGAATCGACAACACGATCAAAAACAAAAATTGACGCGGTATTTCAAAGGTATGTTGACAACATCGAAACCAAAACATTTGTATCATATTTTAGCTATCATAAGCCACTCGTATCATTTGTTGAAATTGAAAACATTGAGGATGAATAATAATAAAATGAAGAAAATAAAATATGAACTTTATAGCAATATTATAATGGACCTATAATTATCCCGCTCCTAATGCTGCTTTCGTCTCATTCTCTCTCAGTTTGTTTTACGGAAGGTTTCACTTCTATCGCGTCTAACCGTTAGACTGGTATTTTTTTTTTTATTATCGAGTTTGAACATATACATTAAAGTATGAAATTCGATTTCTTTTGCATGACCACCGCGTGCACGTTTTACGAAGTCCAATCGTTGAACCCAATTTTCGACCACTCTTTTGCATAAATCGGCCGAAATTCCAGCAATTTCGCATTCAATATTGGCTCTGAGCTCACAAATCGTCGCCGGCTTGTTACTGTAGACCAATGACTTCACATAACCCCAAAGAAAATAGTCTAGAGGCGTCAAATCACACGAGCGCGGCGGACATTCGATCGGTCCATTTCTGGAAATAATGCGCTCATCGAACTTACTCTTCAACAAATCAATTGTAGCGTGTGCTGTGTGGATTGTGGCCCCGTCCTGTTGAAACCACATGTCGTCTAAGTCCATACCATCGCGGTATCGATTTCCATTCACAGTAAGGGGGCGATCGTTCTCGTCAACGAAAAAATATGGGCCAATTACGGCGCCGGCATGTAAACTGCACCAAACAGTGATTTTTTCGGGATGCAACGGTGCCTCATGAATCACGTGTGGATTGCTTTCTGCCCAGTAACGCATATTTTTGACAAAGCCATTGAGCCAAAAGTGAGCTTCATCACTGAAGATGATTTTTTGGAATTATTTGGATTTAAAGTAGCAGCAACAGAACGATTATTTTCATAAAAAATTTGCAGGATTTGCAATCGTTGCTCAAGTGTGTATCGTTCCATGATGAAATGTATACTAATGAAGTTTACAAATGACAAGCGAAAAATTAAAAATATTGCGTCGTTCGTCCTCCCTATCGGAAAAAAGCTGAAGCGCACCTATTGAAAAACGCTATATATAAATAAAAAATATAAACCAAAGAAGTCATTTTTATAAATAAAAACTCAAAACATTTTCCTAGTTTTATTTTCACTTAAGTTTATCAGCTTATAAAATAACACCCGCAGTTAGCTACATATGTTACTATATTATATTTCATAGGCACGCTGGGCGTATACGTAACACATTAAAACGGGTGAAAACTGCTAATGCTATGTGGCTCATGTTCACGGATGTTTAATTTGCAATTGGGAGAACTGAACGTTTACAAAAGGTATTCCTTAGATATGCTCTCAGTTCTTTAAAATTCTCAAATCCTGTCCCTTCCTTTAATTCCCGTCTATTGTTTTTAGTGTAATTAAACGAGAGATTGATTGTTCATCTTTAATTGTGGCTGAAATTTGATTATACTCAAGTACAATTTATTGAAATACATGGACCATAGCGCCACTTATTAGTGCCAACTATGCCATGCAATTGCGCTATACCTGTATATTTTTTTTTTCCCCATGATTACTTCTTTGAGGGGCATAGGACATACAAGGCTTCTGCAACGAAGCCTATCGTCTTAGTATTAGCCCAGCTTGTGTTTATGGAATATAAGTTATGCAGGATAGATCTTTTCTCGGTGTTCTTTGGCAGGCAGCGGTTTCTGTTTCACTGAGGATTCCAATCTAGAATCAGTCTTGTGATTTTGTGGGGCGGCTTTCTAAGAGCATTTCCTACCGAGCTTCAAGCTGATGTAAGATGGGCTCTACGCTTGTTTGTCTGCAGAACTCTCCGTTACGTAATATGTCGGTCCAGAATACTCTGAAAATTATCACCAAACATTCACAGTTGTGAAACCCATAGTCACTCATGCATCCTTAGCTTGGTGCCCCAAGGTCAAGCAAAGAAAGGCAGCAAACGAATTAAGCAAACTGCATCGCCTGATATGTGTTGGTATTACAGGGGTTATGAAAACATGTCCCACGGATGCATTGGGTGTGCTCCTGAACATACCACCGCTTCCAATTCTAATTGAAAGGGAAGTTCGCTCGAGTGCCTTAAGATTAAAAGGTATATCTGAACTTAAAAGTGGGGATATGAAAGGACATTTAAAGATCTTGGAAGACTTCCTACATAGTCCCATTCTTCATAGGGATGATATACTATCACCCAAACCAATACTCTTCAGGAACTTCCAAGTTATAATTAATGAACGAACTGACTGGAGAACTAACTCTATCACTTTCAAACCTGGCTCCCAGCTATGGTTTACTGATGGGTCCAAATTGGAAAATGGTAGAACAGGGGCAGGAATCAATGGGCCCAAATTCAAAAAATCAGTTCCGATGGGATCCTACCCAACAATATTCCAGGCAGAAATACATGCCATTGAAATATGTGTGAGAGAATGCCTTAGCAGGAAAATGAGAGGTACTCACATCTACATACTTTCAGATAGCCAAGCGGCTCTAAAAGCCCTTCTATCAACAACTATCACCTCTAAATTGGTAAATAATTCCCTAAACCTTCTCAACACGTTAGGAAACCTCAACATAGTAACACTATGCTGGATTCCGGGGCATGAAGGACATGAGGGAAATGAAATGGCTGACGACCTTGCAAAACAGGGAGCAAATATGCAACTTACTGGTCCTGAGCCTTTCTGTGGACTGACAAAAGGCCACATTAATGAATTCCACAGGAAATGGGAAGAAAGAAAACTTGCCGCACACTGGCTAAACTGTGCTGGTCAGCGTCAAGCCAAACTATTCCTAAGCCCCAACAAAGGAATATCTGACAAACTTCTCTCACTAAACAGAGTAGATCTGCGTCTTTTAACAGGATATCTTACAGGTCACTGCAGCCTGAGGTACCATCTAAATAATATTGGTCTATCTGAGACCAATGTCTGCCGCTTTTGCGAAATGGACATAGAAAGCTCAGAACATGTGCTTTGTGAATGTCCTGCGTTGGGCAGACAGAGACTTCATCACCTTGGTGGTATCGTAGTATCTCCATGCAATCTTTGAAACAACAAACCCAAAATTGTGCTAAAATTTTTAAAAAGCCTAGAACTCTAGGGTTACAAAATAGGCCTTTCACAATAGATCAGCGCTGGTCGCAGTGCATAAAGACCTTCTAATAATAAAATAAATCCCCAAACATTTGTTGGCGAAGCATTGAAGTTTCTGCGCAATCGTTCTCGAAATAAGCTACGTTTCTTTTCCATATAGCAGCGTCATCCTGAAAAGTATCCTGAGTTGGTGTTTCTGGAAATTTGCGAGTTTGCCTAAGTTTTGCATAAGCGCCCGATTCCAGCCCCTTCTCTGCTCTGCCATCCGCTACTATAGTGCAGCTCAGGTAGCAGAAGCTATCAATGACATCCACTTCTCTGCCATCTATCATTACGTGGTCTTATTGTTGGTTTGGTTGATTTTCATTGCCTTGGTTTTTGCGACGTGTACTTCTAGCCTCATCGTCTTTGCTCGCATATCGGTCAACTTGTGCGACAGTAAAAAAATATTGTCATCAAAGTTCATATCCTCCAGTTGTTTGGTGAGAAACAGTGTAATGCCTATGGGACGCGTGGTGAGTTGGCACATGAACTCATCCATGGCGATGGCGAAAAGTAGCGGTGAGGGAAGACAGCTTTGTCTAACTCCAGCGTTGGTTGAGAATGCGTCAAACGATTGTGCCATTGTGCAGTACTGCCAGTTCCGGACCTTCAAGCAGCGAATTATTTTCGGTGGAATGCATCGTCTACTCAATGCTACCCAAAGTGCGCTACCCAAATGTGTCGAATGCTTTCTTGAAGCCAATGAACAGCATGAATAGCGGCGAACGCCATTCGACTGATTGCTCGACTATAACGCGTTGTGTGTTGGCTTGATCGACGCAACTGCGTTGTGAGTGGAGTGCTGTTGGCTCATCTCTTAAAGAGCTTTTGACATGCTTCAGCCTTCCTTGAAGAATTGTTGCTAGTATTTTAGAGACGGTGCTGAGTATGAATCTCCAGTTATTCACTATTTCTTAGGCTTGGAACGGTCGTATGATAATTTTTTGAGGCACTGTTTACACATTATGTCAAAATGGTATCGAGAAACAATAGCCTAAGAAGTTCGTTTTAAAATATAGACGAAATTAAAGTAAAGGTCAGATAGTCTAAGAAAAATTCCAGATATTTGGAAAAAATATGCACTTGATATCGCCATTTTCCAACTGTATCATTTTTTTTTGTTTTTTTTCATTTTAATTTTTTATTGCAACTATTTCATAAATATTTACAAATGACTAACAAGCAACTTATTTATGATAACATTACACAATTTCCACTCTACATGGCATAAAGCATTTCTATGTAGGTATGAAACCGCTAGGTTTAATGCGTCTGAGCCTTCGTATTAATCCGTTGGTTTCAATTAAATTAAGTGCTTCTTCATTGATGTGGTTTATTAGTCTTTTAAGGTCGGAGTTTATTTTAAGGTCGTGCCCAATGTCGGAATTTCTGCAGTACCATGGTGCTTTGACAATGCACCTAAGGACCTTATTTTGGAAGTGTTGGATTTGGTTTTTCGTACTTTGACTGGTGCACCCCCATAGCTGCGCACCATAACTCCATACTGGACTTAGTATCTGCTTGTAAATTAACAGCTTGTTTTCTA